>NC_080045.1:2649078-2840102 GCF_012489685.1 Lotus japonicus | reverse complement strand
AACGCTCAACCCTAATCCTTGGAGTATATAAAGAGGCTGAAGACTGAAAGAAGCGGCTAGAAGCATTCACATACGCGCAAGACAAACTTAAATTCTTCTAAGCTTTCTTTCATCTGAAATTCATTGAGTTTACTATTAGCTTTTTAGAAGCAAATCTCTTGTAAACAATTCTTTGATAAACAGTTTGTTTAGTTCCTTTAGGAGATCAAGGTTGATCGGATCCTAGAGAAGACTAAGAGAGTGAATCTTAGTGTGAGCTAAGTCAGTGTAATTGTTAGTCACTTGTAGGTTTCAAGTGCAGTTGTAACTCTTACCTGATTAGTGGATTGCCTTCATTCTAAGAAGGAAGAAATCACCTTAACGGGTGGACTGGAGTAGCTTGAGTGATTTATCAAGTGAACCAGGATAAAATCCTTGTGTGCTTTTCTATCTCTTATCTTTAGCACTTAAGTTCTCGGAAAGATTTGTCAAAATCTTTAAGGTGGAAGTTTTATACTGAAAACGTTATTCAAACCCCCCCTTTCTACCGTTTTTCATACCTTCAATTGGTATCAGAGCGCAAGTTCTGATTACCACACCTAACAGTGTTCAGTGATCCGGGCCGGTGTGAAAAACAATGGCTGCCACCACCAGTGAAACTCAAAGAGATGGTTACAATGCAAAGCCTCCTATGTTCGACGGTCAAAGGTTCGAATATTGGAAAGATAGACTGGAAAGTTTCTTTCTGGGTTTCGATGCAGATCTCTGGGATATTATTGTGGATGGCTACGAGCGTCCAGTTGATGCAGATGGCAAGAAGATCCCAAGGTCAGAGATGACTGCAGATCAAAAGAAGTTGTACTCACAACATCACAAAGCAAGAGCAATTCTTCTAAGTGCTATTTCCTATGAAGAGTACCAGAAGATTACAGATCGTGAGTTTGCGAAAGGCATTTTCGAATCTCTGAAGATGTCTCATGAAGGAAACAAGAAAGTCAAAGAATCAAAGGCATTGTCTTTGATCCAAAAGTATGAATCCTTCATCATGGAGCCAAATGAGTCCATTGAAGAAATGTTCTCCAGATTTCAGTTGCTTGTAGCTGGCATACGACCTCTCAACAAGAGCTACACAACAAAAGATCATGTCATAAGGGTCATCAGGTGTCTTCCTGAAAGTTGGATGCCTTTGGTGACTTCAATAGAGCTCACGAGAGACGTTGAGAATATGAGTTTAGAAGAACTCATCAGCATTTTGAAATGCCATGAGCTGAAGCGCTCAGAGATGCAAGATCTGAGGAAAAAGTCCATAGCCTTGAAATCTAAATCTGAAAAGGCTAAGGTTGAGAAGTCAAAAGCTCTTCAAGCTGAAGAAGAGGAATCTGAAGAAGCATCAGAAGATTCTGATGAAGATGAGCTGACTCTGATCTCCAAGAGACTCAATCGCATCTGGAAGCACAGGCAGAGCAAATACAAAGGCTCTGGAAAGGCAAAAGGAAAGTCTGAATCCTCAGGTCAGAAGAAGTCCTCACTTAAGGAAGTCACATGCTTTGAGTGCAAAGAATCAGGGCACTACAAAAGTGACTGTCCAAAATTGAAGAAGGACAAGAAGCCAAAGAAGCACTTCAAGACAAAGAAGAGTCTGATGGTGACATTTGATGAATCAGAGTCAGAGGATGTTGACTCTGATGGTGAAGTCCAAGGACTCATGGCTATTGTTAAAGACAAGGAAGCAGAGTCAAAGGGAGTTGTTGACTCTGACTCAGAATCAGAAGGAAATCCTAACTCAGACGATGAAAATGAGGTATTCGCTTCTTTCTCTACCTCTGAACTGAAACATGCATTGTCTGATATTATGGATAAGTATAACTCCTTATTGTCTAATCATAAGAAGCTGAAAAAGAACTTATCTGTTGTTTCCAAGACTCCTTCTGAACATGAGAAAATTATTTCTGATTTGAAAAATGATAATCATGCCTTGATCAATTCTAACTCTGTGCTTAAGAACCAGATTGCTAAGTTAGAAGAAATTGTTGCCTGTGATGCCTCTGATTGTAGAAATGAATCTAAGTATGAAAAGTCTTTTCAAAGATTCCTAGCTAAAAGCGTGGATAGAAGCTTAATGGCTTCAATGATCTATGGCGTAAGCAGAAATGGAATGCATGGCATTGGCTACTCTAAACCAATTAGAAATGAGCCCTCTGTGTCTAAAGCTAAATCCTTGTATGAATGCTTTGTTCCCTCTGGTACCAAATTGCCTGATCCTGTACCTGCTAAAGTTGCTAAAAACCCTCTTAAAAAGGGATCCTTCTCTATGACTAAATATCATGCAAATATTCCTTTAAAATATCATGTTGAGACACCCACCCAAGGTGATCAGAACCTCTGGGGTAACTAACAAGAGAGGACCCAGAAAGTGGGTACCTAAGGACAAGATTATCTATGTTGCAGATATCCTTGATAGCTCCACTGAAACACCAATCATGGTATCTGGACAGTGGATGCTCGCGTCACATGACGGGAGAAAGGCGTATGTTCCGAGAGCTGAAACTTAAGCCTGGAGGCGAAGTTGGCTTTGGAGGAAATGAAAAGGGTAAAATTGTTGGTACTGGTACTATTTGTGTAGATAGTAGTCCATGCATTGATAATGTGTTATTGGTAGACGGCTTAACACATAACTTATTGTCTATAAGTCAATTAGCTGACAAGGGTTATGATGTTATATTCAATCAAAAGTCCTGCCGGGCTGTAAGTCAAATCGATGGCTCTGTTCTGTTTAACAGCAAGAGGAAGAACAACATTTATAAGATCAGATTATCTGAGTTGGAGGCTCAGAATGTGAAGTGCCTTCTGTCTGTTAATGAAGAGCAGTGGGTATGGCATAGACGGTTAGGGCATGCCAGTATGAGAAAGATTTCTCAGCTGAGCAAGCTAAACCTTGTCAGGGGCTTACCCAATCTGAAGTTCGCTTCAGACGCTCTTTGTGAAGCATGTCAGAAAGGCAAATTCACAAAAGTCCCTTTCAAGGCAAAGAATGTTGTCTCAACCTCAAGGCCGTTGGAACTTCTGCATATCGACCTTTTTGGACCAGTGAAAACTGAGTCTATAGGTGGCAAGAGATATGGGATGGTTATCGTTGATGACTATAGCCGCTGGACATGGGTAAAGTTTCTAACCCGCAAGGATGAGTCTCATGCTGTGTTCTCTACCTTCATTGCTCAAGTGCAAAACGAGAAGGCTTGTAGGATTGTGCGTGTCAGAAGTGACCATGGTGGAGAGTTTGAGAATGACAAGTTTGAGAGTCTGTTTGATTCCTATGGAATTGCACATGATTTCTCTTGTCCCAGAACTCCTCAACAAAATGGTGTTGTTGAGAGGAAGAACAGAACTCTTCAGGAGATGGCTAGAACCATGCTCCAAGAAACTGGCATGGCTAAGCACTTTTGGGCAGAGGCAGTAAATACAGCATGTTACATTCAGAACAGAATCTCTGTGAGACCAATTCTGAATAAGACTCCTTATGAATTGTGGAAGAACATAAAACCCAACATTTCTTATTTTCATCCTTTTGGCTGTGTTTGTTATGTTCTCAATACTAAGGATAGATTGCATAAATTTGATGCTAAGTCTTCTAAGTGTCTATTACTCGGTTACTCTGAGAGATCTAAAGGTTTTAGATTTTATAATACTGATGCTAAGACTATTGAAGAATCTATTCATGTTAGATTTGACGATAAGCTTGACTCTGACCAGTCAAAGCTAGTTGAAAAGCTTGCAGATTTAAGCATTAATGTTTCTGACAAAGGCAAAGCTCCAGAGGAAGTTGAGCCAGAGGAAGATGAACCAGAGGAAGAAGCTGGTCCCTCTAACTCACAAACTCTGAAGAAGAGCAGAATCACTGCAGCTCACCCTAAGGAATTGATTTTGGGCAACAAAGACGAACCAGTCAGAACCAGATCTGCCTTCAGACCCTCTGAAGAGACCCTGCTGAGTCTGAAAGGATTGGTGTCCTTAATTGAACCCAAGTCCATAGATGAAGCTCTTCAGGACAAGGATTGGATTCTGGCTATGGAAGAAGAACTGAATCAATTCTCCAAGAACGATGTTTGGAGCTTAGTGAAGAAGCCTGAGAGTGTCCATGTAATTGGAACAAAATGGGTATTCAGAAACAAGCTGAATGAGAAAGGAGATGTAGTCAGAAACAAGGCAAGGCTAGTTGCTCAAGGCTACAGTCAGCAGGAAGGAATAGACTACACTAAAACATTTGCTCCAGTAGCAAGACTGGAGGCAATCAGACTGTTGATCTCTTTCTCAGTAAATCACAACATAGTTCTACATCAGATGGACGTGAAGAGTGCCTTCCTAAATGGTTATATCTCAGAGGAAGTCTATGTTCATCAACCCCCAGGTTTTGAAGATGAGAAGAAACCAGACCATGTGTTCAAATTGAAGAAATCACTCTATGGTCTGAAGCAAGCTCCCAGAGCGTGGTATGAGAGACTCAGCTCATTCCTTCTGGAGAATGAGTTTGTAAGGGGTAAAGTAGATACAACTCTTTTCTGCAAGACTTATAAAGATGATATCTTAATTGTGCAAATTTATGTTTATGATATTATATTTGGTTCTGCTAATCAATCTCTATGCAAAGAATTTTCTGAGATGATGCAGGCTGAATTTGAGATGAGTATGATGGGAGAATTAAAGTACTTTCTGGGAATACAAGTTGATCAGACACCAGAAGGAACATATATCCATCAGAGCAAGTACACTAAAGAACTTCTGAAGAAGTTCAATATGCTGGAATCTACAGTGGCCAAGACTCCAATGCATCCTACATGCATTCTGGAGAAAGAAGATAAAAGTGGTAAAGTATGTCAGAAGCTCTATCGTGGCATGATAGGTTCACTTCTATACTTAACTGCATCTAGGCCAGACATACTATTTAGTGTTCATTTATGTGCTCGTTTCCAATCAGATCCAAGGGAAACCCACTTAACTGCTGTTAAGAGGATCCTAAGGTATCTGAAAGGCACCACTAACCTTGGCTTGATGTATAAGAAAACATCAGAGTATAAGCTTTCAGGTTACTGTGATGCTGATTATGCTGGAGATAGAACTGAGAGAAAAAGTACTTCTGGAAATTGTCAATTTCTGGGAAGCAATCTAGTCTCATGGGCAAGCAAGAGGCAATCAACCATTGCACTATCAACTGCAGAGGCAGAATATATCTCAGCAGCAATATGCAGCACTCAGATGCTCTGGATGAAACATCAGCTGGAGGATTATCAGATCCTTGAGAGCAATATCCCAATCTATTGTGATAACACTGCTGCAATCTCATTGAGTAAGAATCCTATCTTGCATTCAAGGGCAAAGCACATTGAGGTAAAGTATCACTTTATTAGAGATTATGTACAGAAGGGCGTACTTCTTCTGAAGTTTGTTGATACTGACCATCAATGGGCAGATATCTTTACAAAGCCCTTAGCAGAGGATAGATTTAATTTTATTCTGAAAAATCTGAACATGGACTTTTGTCCAGAGTGAAGATGGATCAGAACCTCTGACTATGATACTTCTTGATCAGAAGATGTCTAGTCCAGAAGGTAACTCAATCAGAGTGTGTGTACCCACTGGTACTGACTCTGAAGCTGAGACAGCAACACGTGTGTCAGTATTTCTGATGCATAGTTCCTTGTGCCCGTGTGACAGTCTGTTATGATTGCGTGTAGATGTGCTTCTCTCCTGTGTGTGATTTGTGTATTTACTGTTACTATCTATCTTTAATTTTCAACCGTTGATCTTAAATTGCTTTTTGAATCAACAACGGTTATTTGTCAAAACCCACTATACACACACGATCTCTTTCACTTCCGGTTTTTACTCTCTCTCTCTGCTATTTCAAAACCGCTTATCCTCGTTTTCTCTCTCGATCTCTCTTCGTTCTTTCAACCTTCCCCTACTGAAGCACCTCTATGGAATTTGCTCCAGAACCAACCCTCTAGGTCAGAAGAACCAACCTCTCCCTTTACCATTCCGTACAACCCATTAACTTCTGAACTCATCATTCATGAACAACCAGAGCCTACCCAAACAGAACCTGGACCCAGAACCTCTGATCACTCTGTCCCAAGAGCATCAGAACGACTGGCTCTCAGACCCACGGATACAGACTCTTCCACAGCCCTTACACCTGTATCCTTCCCAACCAATGTTGCTGACTCTTCTCCCTCCAATAACTCTGAATCCATTAGAAAATTCATGGAGGTCAGAAAAGAAAAGGTGTCTACTTTAGAAGAGTATTATCTCACTTGTCTAAGCCCTAGGAGATATCCTGGCCCTAGACCTGAACGTCTAGTTGACCCAGATGAACCTATCTTGGCCAATCCTTTACATGAGGCAGACCCTTTGGCTCAACAAGCTCACCCTGTCCCAGACCAACTAGAGCCTATTCAACCAGAACCTGAACCAGAACAATCTGTGTCTAACCAATCCTCGGTTAGATCACCCCATCCTCTGGTTGAAACTTCAGAACCTCACCTTGGAACCTCTGAACCCAATGCTCAAATGTTTAACATTGGCTCTCCACAAGGTGCCTCTGAAGCTCACAGCAGCAATCACCCAGCCTCTCCTGAAACCAACCTCTCCATAATTCCTTACACTCACCTCCGACCCACATCTCTCTCTGAGTGCATCAATAATTTCTATCATGAAGCCTCTTTGATGCTACGCAATGTGCACGGTCAGACTGACCTAAGTGAGAATGCTGAACATGTTGCTGATGAGTGGAACAATCTGGGCACTTGGCTAGTGGCTCAAGTTCCAATTATGATGCAGCTCCTGCATGCAGAAGGAAGTCAGAGGATCGAGGCTGCAAAGCAAAGGTTTGCTCGAAGGGTGGCTCTTCATGAACAAGAACAGAGACATAAGCTTCTTGAAGCTATTGAAGAAGCTAAGAGAAAGAGAGCTCAAGCAGAAGAAGCTGCACGTCAAGCAGCAGCTCAAGCTGAACAAGCTAGATTAGAGGCAGAACGAATTGAAGCTGAGGCTGAAGCTCTTAGATGCCAAGCACTGGCACCAGTAGTGTTTACTTCTGCTGCTTCTGCTTCCATTCCAGCTCCTCAATCTGCTCAAAATGTTCCTTCCGGTTCTACTCAGTCAAGCTCGTCCAGACTCGACATCATGGAACAGCGTCTTGACACTCATGAATCCATGCTAATTGAAATGAAGCACATGATGATGGAACTTCTGCGTCGAACTGATAAACCCTAGTTTTAGGATCTCTTCGCTTTTCTTTTTCTTTAACGTTGTTTTATTTTGTTAACTTCTGTTTCTTTTTATTTAATTATTCTACTTTGTTCGTTTGTGATTATCTATGCATATCTATATATATTTTTGTCACATGTGTTTGCAAAAATCTTTTTATTCATAATCTCTTTATGTTTACATCATACATTCTTTCCATAGAATCTAGAATGGAGGATCCCTCCTCATTCTTCTGCACTCCTGGCGCTGCTCTGACCTATCCTTCTCCAGACGCTCCAGTGCATGCTGGATGTTGTTGAGCCTGTCTTTTAGCTCATCCCTCTCCATAATCTCTTATGCAGTCTTGAGCTTCTCTTCCAAGATCTCTTTTTCTTCCAGCAGCTTGAGTTCAAGCCGGCTGAGTTCTTGCACCTCCTCCACGAAGGCAAGAAATTCCCTCAGGTCTCTCTTCAACTCTGGACGCAGGTCCTCCTCCAGCAGTGTCCGTGTCAGCTCCGAGATGGTCGTTGTACCCTCTGGATGCCTGATGTTCAGGAACAAGTCCTCCTCGAGGGCCTTCTTCCTCAGCTCTTCTAGTGCTACGATGTATGATGCCATTTTTTCCTTACTGAAAATTGTTCGAGTTGTGAAGCTTACCTCTCTCTCCCACTCTTTATATAGGCTTCACTTTCACTCTGAAAGTTAATGCTCCTACAGTTTCTCGAGATTAAATTCTTGGTAACTGACCCTTCTCTTTACTCCCTTGACCGGTGCTAAACGTTCTTCTCTTGCATTAACTCTTCTATTCATTTCGCCTAACTCTGATTCTTGCATCGTTTTCATTTTCTTTAAACTTAGACCTTCTCTAAGGGGGAGTACCTTGTACTTCAAGCTAAGTTTTTCACACCCCAAGCTTTTTGCTTATGACAAAAAGGGGGAGTAAACCCAGTTTTTGATGTGTAAGATGTGTTAGTGTGATTTATTTTTTCTCTTTTGGAGAATTTAAGAGTTCCACCTTCATGACCATAGATGTGTCACTGGGCAAATACAAGGAATACATTTCACTTCTTCTGAAGTGATTCCAAGTTGACTCTGATACCCAAGACTCTGATACCTTGTCCGTGACTCTGATTACTTATGCGCTCTGATGACTCGATTTTCATCTATGTCATAAGTTTTTCACTCTGAACTCTTATATCATTTAGCTCAGAATCTAGACTTTACTAACGTTTTCATCAAGTATTAGATTCAGGGGGAGCTAAGCTCAGAATCAAGCAGTGACTTGAATTCAGAATGAGCAAGATAAACTATTCACATCAGGATAAGTCTTATTCTATATCCCTAAAACTCTGAGTGAATTCAGTTTAATGTTTAAGAATTGTTCATCAAAAATCTTAGTTTTGTCATCATCAAAAAGGGGGAGATTGTAAGATCAAGTTTTGATCTAGTAGTACAACTCTATGTTTTGACGATTACATGTTAACCTTTTTGATATGAACAATTGTGGTACTCTAACGTGTTTTTCTGAGTGTGCTATT
This sequence comes from Lotus japonicus, assembly GCF_012489685.1. Classification (NCBI taxonomy): domain Eukaryota; kingdom Viridiplantae; phylum Streptophyta; class Magnoliopsida; order Fabales; family Fabaceae; genus Lotus; species Lotus japonicus. Next base: position 2,831,343 of record NC_080045.1, on the reverse strand, counting down.
TACAGGCTCTGACCTCAACTCAATCTCACACAAATCAGAAGCACTGTGTATAAAGAGCAACCCAAGCAACGCTTTCGCATTCACCATGTTCAGTATGAACAGTGGAAAAGCTTCAGAAGTTCTGAAGTTATACAAACTCTGATGTGGACTCAGTCACTAGAAGTTCTGAAGATCCAGAAAGTCTGATAACCAAGAAACACTGAAGGCTCAGATATTCTGATGGTGTAGAAGACTCTGAAGATCCAGAAGCTGATTAGTGAAATTCTGTTGTCCAGAAGCAAGATACTCTGAAGACCATGTTCTTCCCTCTGAGTTCAGAATCAGAAGAAACAATGGTCAGAGGATCTGGACTTTCCCTCTGACTCTGATCAACCGGCTTCACAAGTTCCAATATGAAGCATTCCCCTGATCAGAAGTCTCCTAGGTTTAAAGGTCAAGTCGCTATCCAAGTACAAAAGCAACTGTACCTTCCTGACGACCTACCTAACAGTCTCAGACACAACAGAAGCTGGATTTTCCAGAACTGCCCTCCAACGGTAGCATTTCCCATGCAACGCTCAACCCTAATCCTTGGAGTATATAAAGAGGCTGAAGACTGAAAGAAGCGGCTAGAAGCATTCACATACGCGCAAGACAAACTTAAATTCTTCTAAGCTTTCTTTCATCTGAAATTCATTGAGTTTACTATTAGCTTTTTAGAAGCAAATCTCTTGTAAACAATTCTTTGATAAACAGTTTGTTTAGTTCCTTTATGAGATCAAGGTTGATCGGATCCTAGAGAAGACTAAGAGAGTGAATCTTAGTGTGAGCTAAGTCAGTGTAATTGTTAGTCACTTGTAGGTTTCAAGTGCAGTTGTAACTCTTACCTGATTAGTGGATTGCCTTCATTCTAAGAAGGAAGAAATCACCTTAACGGGTGGACTGGAGTAGCTTGAGTGATTTATCAAGTGAACCAGGATAAAATCCTTGTGTGCTTTTCTATCTCTTATCTTTAGCACTTAAGTTCTCGAAAGATTTGTCAAAATCTTTAAGGTGGAAGTTTTATACTGAAAACGTTATTCAAACCCCCCCTTTCTACCGTTTTTCATACCTTCACTACAGTGACCTTGTTTCATTTCAGGTAGCCAAGGATCTAGCCCCTGCATATCCGTTGAGATTATGGTCTTCATTATGTCACAAATTATTGCTCTTTGGTTTATTTTACTTCCTTTAATGATTGTCTTTAGTTAAATTGAATATCTCTATCTCACCCTTGGCCCCTTCATCTTTTTCTTTTACTTGGTTGTAATATTTTATTTATATCTCTAAAAAATTAGCCCAAATGTGGATTTCTTCCGCTTTCAAGATTCATATCAGAAGGAAATGCTATCATTCCTATCAAGAAGAGGATAACTCGATTTGAAATGCACCAAGCTCTGAACTTGCATCAAGGAGAGGTACGTCCTGTAAAATTTAACCTTGGAAGGTGGTCCTGTTGCAGTCTCGCTATATAGCCAAAGTCTCAATTGTCAAATATTCTAGCCTCACATTTAATCCACTGTCTATTAGTTGACGCTAAAAGACAATATCCATTATTTTTTAGAAATGAATGTGTTAGGAAATTTTCCAATATGTTTGCAGATTTCACTGGATTGGGCGAGACCCTAGGGTCCATCGCCCAGGAACGCTAGCCCAGGGCGACGCGCAAGCCAGGAATTTGGGCCTTCCCCCGGAGGCCCAACTGGCCCATTAAGGGAAGTTAAGGGCGTCAAGCCCAACCCCGAATCTATAATAGGGGACGGTTACCAATTGTAAAGGACTCTTAGCTGATTTGAGAAATAACTGAAGGTGTGAAAAACGACTAGAAAGGAGGGGGGGGGGGGTTTGAATAGAGTTTTAAATATAAAAATTTTCCCCTTAAGATTTAAAGTAAATTTTTTCGGTTTCTCTGAGATAGAAGCTGCTGCTGAAAAATATCGAGAGAAGAGAAAAGCACACAAGTATTTTATCCTGATTCACTTGATAAATCCCTCAAGCTAATCCAGTCCACCCGTTAAGGTGATTTCTTCCTTCTTAGAATGAAGGCAATCCACTAATCAAAGATTGTTACAACTGCACTAGCACACCTTGCTCAGTGACTAACAACCTAAGAACTAGCAACACCAAGATTCACTCTCTTAGTCTTCTCAAGGATACTGACCTAACTGGTCCCTTAAGAAATCACCACTAAGATACACAGATCCTAGTCTTCTTAAGGATACTGACCTACCCGGTCCCTTAAGGAAAAACAAACAACTGTTTGAGGTTGGTGTTTACAAAGGTTTGCTTCTGAATAAGCAAAGTGTAAACTAAATAAGAACAGATGAAGAAAGTGGAGGCTTGAATCTTTTCTTGTATTGCAGCTCTTGGTTTCTCTCCTATGTCTTTCTCCTCTTCTTTAGCCTTAAATAGTCCAAGGTGCAAAGGATATTTCCGTTGAGAAAATATGACCGTTGGAGGGCATTTCTAGAACTTCCAGAACCTGCTGTGGCTGAACCTTGGTAGGTAGGCTTGTTAGATAGTACATTGCTCTTGTACTTCTTGATAGTGACATTTGCCTTTAACCATTGACTTCTGATCTGACGACGCTTCATGTTGGAACTTGTGAAGCTTGGTGATCAGAGTCAGAGGGAAGCTTGGATCCTCTGACCTTCGTAACTTCTGCTTCTGGACCTCAGAGTAGAAAGTACTTGGTCTTCAGAGCCAGCTTACTCTTGGACCTCAGAGTCTTCACTTCTTAGCTTCTGGACCTTCAGAGCTTCTGGACCTTCAGAGTCTCTGGTCCTTCAGAACTTCTGATCTTCAGAACTTCTAATCCTCAGATCTTCTGATCAATATATCTTCTGGTATCAGAATCAGAACCTATTTGTCAAAACACTCAAGACAAACGTTAGAGTACCATAATTGTTCATCCACAAATAAATACTTGTTATCATCAAAACATAGAGTTGTACCACATGACCAAATCTTGATCTTACAATCTCCCTCTTTTTGATGATGACAAAACCATGTATTTTGATGAACAACTCTAAACAAATAAACTGAATACACTCAGAGTATAAGGTACCAGAGTTAAAACTTATCCTGATGTGTATAGTTTATCTTGCTCCTTCTGAATCCAAGACTCGAGCTTGATTCTGAGCTAAGCCCCCCTGAATCTAATACATAATATAAACCACGTTAGAAGTATCTAGATTCTGAGTTATATTGAAGTATGTGATTAGAGTTAATTGAGTCGTAAGATGTATCATAGCATTGAGAGTGATGATATCAATCAGAATATATCGTCAGAGCATAGAAATTGATCACATAAGGGAGTTGTGAAGATACTATTAGTTCTCCCCCTTTTTGTCTTAAGCAAAAAGAATGAAAGGGAAAAAAAACTTAGTATAAGAGCATAAGACCAAATACTCCCCCTCAGAAGGAATATCAAGGGATACTTGGCTTCTGATTAGTATATCTTCTGATGAGAGCAGAAGTGTCAAAGTCCAGAGGTTCTGGTGACATCTCCATTCTGGACAAAATTCCATCTTCAGATACTTCAGAATGAGAAGCTATGAATCTACTCTTCTTCTGATGATGCAAGTCAGAAGTTGTAGTAGCATCTTCTGATGTTGTTGCTTCTGGTTTGTCAAGTTCTGAGTCTTTGTTTCTTTCTGAAACGGTCATGCTCATATCTGCAAACTTTTTCAGCTAGCTTTGACTTGTCAGAGTCAAGCTTATCATTAATTCTAACATGAATAGCGTTCAGAATATCAACGGAGGGGTGCTTATCAAAAACCAATGATTCCTTGACCAAATCTTACTCTACTGATGCCTCCAAGATCAACTTCACCTTCAGGTTCAAGTTTTAGGTCTTGGGACATATGCCTTTCTCCCGTCATGTGTTGCCTACATCCACTGTCTAGGTTCCATGGTTGGAGTTTCGATGGACCTATTGAGGATATCAGGATTTCGAAAGTGGTGAATGATGGAGCAAGGGGGAATTTAAAAGATAAGATGAATAACGGTTGGGAAATCGTGTCCCATCATGACGAGATGAAATGATTACTCAGGAAAAGTGGTGCGGATTTTGGGGAATGGGAACGACAGATTAAATAAAATTTACCACGGTCGAAGCTCATTGGTTCAAATTCAAATTGGCAGGCTTTATCACTATTTGAAGGGACGTTTCGAGGATAGCGGTTAAGACTCTGTGGATCCGTTGACCTTTGCGTTCTTCAGTACATTACATGTGGCTTACACGCGTCAAGCCCTCATGGACCACGGCGATCGCAACTGAAGCGGGGCGAGGGAGCCAAGCACCGTCGCCGCAAACCCACTTGTGGGCTCGAATGACCGAAGAAACATAATGGGGAGATCAAAATATTAATCTTAGGCTTTAGTTACCAAGCCATGTTGGCGATTGTTTTGGGTCATTAGACTTTAGACTTTAGCAATAGTTAGGTTTCTCATGGTCGTCGCCTCAGGTTTCTTCTTAAAGACACACTCAGCTCTCATGCTTCGAGCTCGGTGTCTTCTGGACTTGTGGACTGGGCGAGACCCTAGGGTCCCTCACCCAGGAACGCTAGCCCAGGGCGACGCGCAAGCTAGGAACTTGGGCCTTCCCCCGGAGGCCCAACTGGCCCATTGAGGGAAGTTAAGGGCGCCAAGCCCAACCCCGAATCTATAAATAGGGGACGGTTACCAATTATAAAGGACTCTTAGCTGATTGGCGAAATAACAAGCTTGAAATTCAGTTACTTTCTCTCTCTAAGCGGTTACGCTCTTACTCTCTCTAGATTCTCACGTCACGATCCTTCCACTATAGGTACCGTACCTCACTTCTATGTTCTTGGATAGAACATTCACAACCAAGTGTGTACAATCCGCTTGATCTGTTCTCCAAACCCAGGTGAAGAATTTATAAAGCTATCACGGATCTCTTTATTACTCCTCAAAACAACTTCCGGGTATTTTTAAATGGCTCTCTCATACAAGGAGGACTGGGAGGTGGTACAAAACTTAAGTCAGTCATTCGAGCAAATGATGGTCTATGTACGCAGACCTTATTTATTCTTGTTACCGAGGCTTTGAAAAAATCAGGTGTCCTTGATCAGCTCATGCAGGTTCAGAAGCTTAATAATGTTGATATAGAAGGAGCCATCCATGCTTACTATAACATTACTTCTCAAGCATGGTTTGTAGAGAATTGAGTGAAGAGCAGGCGAAAAGATATACCTCTTTGCATTCTGCTTCATTGGATGAGAGCTTTAGAATCGTAAAGGACTACCTGATTGCTGCAATTGCAAAAGACTGCAGTTTGATGATATGTTTCAGACCAAGGAAAGAGAAGGAGTCTGGATCTGTATACAATCATGTATATATGGAGTCAACTCAGAAATTCTTTGATTTTAAGGTAGTCGAACTTTACAGTTATTACTATTATTGGTTTAATATTTTAGGAAATAGTGCTAACAAGAATCTGTTCAGTTCATTTTCTCCTAACTCTCTTTTCTCTGTTTCTCTCTACTTTTTCTTCCCCCTAACAAACAAAGCATTGCAGACAAAAAGTAAATAGAAACGCCTTTTTAGGGATTGAGAAAAAAATGCTTTCATTTCACATTTAACTTGTCTAAAAACACACACATTTATTAATACAACAACTAAATAATACATGTGGATCAACTTCCTTATTATCTTAGATTTCGAACTCCAAATATATGTTATTTGAAGAAAATGGTCGTTTCCTTTTTGCTTGTTTCAGTCTCGCTTGACAAGAGAAATGACCAAATTGAGAATGGACAACTGTTCCTCCACAAGTTTGGCATATCTTCGAAACACCTCATCTATTATATGACTCCCAAAATGAAATTCCAAAATGGATTCAGCCACCGCCCTTATGGTCCTTGCAACTAGTTCCCCTCTTGATGTTGAATCACTTTGCAATTCCATTCCAGCACCCCAGTCAATTTCATAAGCTTCATGGCTAATCACCATGAATGAACCTTCCTTTTCAATCTCCAATTTCAATTCTTCTATGCATGGTGCGTAGTAAGGAACATCAAAAGAGTTCACTTTTTCCTCTTCCACAAGACCCTAGGTATCACAAATAAAATATACACATGTCATATAATGATATTATATGATCGGAAGAGAAGATAAAATGAAAATGATATATATAAAATGTCATTATTAATGTTTAGATGTCTAAATAGTTTGAAAATTCTTCTACAACTAATTATGAAGCAAGCTATAGTTAATTTTAGGATAAACGTTTAAGAGCATACTCTAAACTTTAAAATTGATTCTGATAAAAGATAATCGATCCAAACATGTTAAATGAAGTAGTAAACATACCTCTGAAACCATGCTCATGAGGGCATGTGCTAACAGTTCCCAATAGGTAGGGAGCGTGGTTGGGTCCATGGATTGCCTTCCCATAAAAGACAACACCATGCGTCCTCCTGCGACCACCTCTTGAGAACGTGATTTTAAGAACAGTGAAAAGTCATTTTGGAATTGACGTAAATAAGCATCTAACACACATTGGGGACTACTCTTTGAAATGTAGATCTTTCCCTTGTTCAGTCCTCTTCCCCAACCATCCTTCAAACCCAAAGGAGCCTGACAATATTACACGACAATATTGAATTATTGATGACTAATTTAATCTAACATGTGTAAAGTATGTTGTCTTCATTTCCTTGTTCCACTAGAACATCCGATGTGTATTTTTATTCTCCTTTGTTTCCTTATCTTCTCCGAACAGCCATTCTTGTTTGTTTTACAGATGATACGTCCCTTTAAATGCTAAGTTTCTACAGAACATTAATATAAATATGTAAAAATGAATTACTTGTCCCATTTAAAATGAGCGAAATTTGTTTTAGATCGAAAAAAGCATTATGGTATTATGAATTGTGATTTAGATCTAAGTAAAGTGTAGTGGAGTACAAGCCACATGTTGCTCACTTGCTAACTAGGATAAATGAATAGGAGGTTAATAAGTTCCACGAGTTTAGGACTGTGAAGTGTGAATGAATGAAGGTCAAAGCTATATATTTTGACCCAATTGGTTTATTTCATTTTTATTTTTTTTCTATCGGTCAATTATTTCAAGAAGGATTTTTTTATCTAATTGCACCTACATGTCCCTTTTTTACGTTGTACCTGATGTTATTTTTTTTCTTAATACTTTTGTTTTAGAATATTGTGAGATGTAGTTCAAAACATAGAATTTTCACTCAACCATAATATAATTTGATATAATTAAAATAATAAAATTCAATTTTTTTTATACTATAGAAAACTAACAGTAAAACAAAACTAACGAGCTAGCACTATATATGTCCCTCATGACAAGGGTCTCTACCTCCCACAAAGGCTTCTCCAAGAAGCTGAACTCCACACCCGGAGAACGCGCTCCCAGCTTAGCTAAGAAGTCCACCAGAGTATTGCACTCCCGCTTCACCCTCTCCACTGAGATGCGCCACGCTCTGTTCTTCAAGTTCTTGATATCAGTCAAAATAGGAAGAAAACATATGTTGTCTTCATCCTCTATATTGTGAACCAATTCCTTACAGTCCACTTCCACAATTACATCCCTGTATCCACGTTCCCAAACCAGTTCCATGCCCATCAACAATGCTTGCGCCTCGGCCATTAAAGCATTTCCCCCACACCGGTGTGCCACAAAACGAAACAACCAATTCCCATGAGCATCCTGCGCCAAACTGCCAGCTCCGCTGAACCCGTCCTGGTCTCGATAGCTCCCATCAACATTCAATTTTATCATTCATAGCGTCACTGGCTGCCACTTGCTTCCTAACCAGCAATTCGTGCTCCCCGCGTCCTCTCCTATAATAGCAGCGATCTCGTCATGCTCAAAACAAACCCGACGTCATGCCTCTTCCAACGACCAAGGAGGATCCTCAAAGACCATGTTATTCCTCCTTTTCCACACACCCCAAAGCCCCATAATGAATTTAACACCATTACTGCTCCTTGCTTGACTGCGAATCCAGATTGAGAGGTCCCCAACCGTGAAATTCGGCCACACGAACACCTCTATCTTGAGCCATAGATCCTACGAGTGCGGACAATTTCAGAGATAGTGCAAATCATCTTCCTCAGGTTCTTAGCAGCGCGGGAAAGTAGGGGTCGATGCCATCTTGCACCGAAAGCAGTGAGCATTAACCTGAATCGCGTTCTGCAGCACCAACCACACAACGGTTCGAATTTTCTCTGGAACTTTCAATTTCCAAATCCAATTCCAAACTCCAACTATAGAAGAGTCATGATGTTAATGTTGAAGCCACTTGTAGGCATCTCTCACAGTGTAAATTCCCATGCTATTCGTCTCCCAGATCCAGGTATCCACACGGTTAGGAACAATTGAAGACTTTATTGCAGTTGAACCAACACCTCCTCATGGAGCGGAGTATGAAGCACCTGCACGTTCCAAATATCATTAACAACTAAGTCACTGAGCCTTGTACCCACATCATGAATATCTATATATGGGACAGCCGAGGCTATATTCCCCAAACCGCTCCAATCCTCATGCCACAAGGAAGTCGCGCCACTGCCCATTCTAAAAGAAAAATCAGGTCGAAGGCGATCCCGAGCAGTCGACAGTCCCTTCCACACCGGAGAATCTATGGGTCGCGACTGAACCTGCAAAACAGAAGCATTTGACAAGTACTTATGGGTTAATACATGAACCCACAATTTATTAGGTTTGTGCATTAAACTCCAAATTTCCTTGCCCAGTAAAGCTGTGTTGGCTAACTCCATGTCATGAACTCCCAAACCTCCTTGCTCCTTGGGCTTTGTGATCTTCTTCCAACTCACAGGATGGCAACCCTGACCTCCTCCCTTTCCTGGCCAAATGAAAGAGCGCGTGATCTGGTTAATTTTGCAAGTGACACCACAGGGCATGTTGAAAACTTGCATAGTGTATGTTGGTATATCGGCTATGATATTTAGCCAAACAAACCCTCCCCGCAAGGCTAAGCATATTAGCTCTCCAAGAACACAGTTTCCTATGAATACTCTCCAACATGAAGTTAAACCTGTTTCTGTGCATACGACCCCCTTTCAAAGGGAACCCTATATACTTCCCCAGGTCATTGACAAAAGGAATAGGAGCAATTGTATCAATACCATCATTCACCACATCACTTACTCCTTTTGAGGTAATGGCCTTAGATTTTCCTAGGTTAATCTTAAGACTTGAACTATCATAGAACCATTGTATAGAGGAGGCCAGGAGATTAACCTGAGGCACTAACGCCTCGTAAAAAAGTAGCACATCATCCGCGAAGAAAAATAAGATATTGGGGGCCATGCTTGGAGAGAAGAATTGGTTTCCACTCCCCTTTATCTACCAAGCTTTGAATCAAAACTAAGAGTCTCTCCATGCACAACACGAAAAGATAAGGTGACATTGGATCCCCTTGCTTGAGGCCTCTACCTGGTTTAAAGGCCAGAAGACGAGAACCATTCCAAAGGATAAAAACCTGAGATGAAGTGACACAACTCATGATGAGGTTAATAGTTACCTCTGGGAAGCCATAAAACTTCAAAGTTTCTCGCAGGAAAATCCAAGACACGTTGTCGTATGCCTTCTCCATATCAATCTTGAAAGCCACGCTTCTCTTCTTAGCTGTAGACTTGGACATGTGATGGATCACCTCCTGAGCCAGGAATGCATTGTCCATGGTTCCCCTTCTCGGAATGAAGTTGTTCTGCATTGGCCCAATCAAATTGCATGAGAAAGGCTGCAACCTATTCACCAAGACCTTTGTGATTACCTTGAAGGCCACGTTACAAAGGCTGATAGGTCGAAGGTCTCTAATAGTGGAAGGCTGCTCAACCTTAGGGATAAGCACCACCAGGGTATCCAACAAACTCTCACTAACTTTTCCATCCTAAAAAGCCTCCTTCACCAGATGCCAAAGGGAGTCAGCAACCCGATTCCAGTACTTCTTGTAAAAGAAGGGTTGAAACCCATCTGGACCAAGATCCATGTAAGACTTCATTCTCATCAAGGCCAGCCTAACCTCATCCTTCATAACCGGTTGAACCATCATGGATTTGGCCTCCTCAGACAAGGTGGGGAAAGAATCATGAGTGAGAGGAGATGATGCCACAAAATTTACCTCAGAAAAGAGGTTAGCAAAGAACCCTTGCACTTCCCGATTGAGCCCTTCCTCATTCGCACACTAGGTCCCATCCTCCAATTTCAATCGATGAACTCGGTTCCTCTTGCGCCTAATAAAAGTTTGGGTATAAAATAAGTTAAATTCCAATCACCCAAGCGCACCCTGTCCTCCCTAGCCATATTCGATTTTAAGTATATTCTAAAAGTGAAAATGATTCGAAAGGAGTTTAAATTTATTAACATACGAATCATAATTAAAATTTAAATTGTAAAAAGAGTTAAATTTAAATTAGGAAAATGAAAATTACTACCCTGAAGTTTAGCTTACGTGCAACTTAAACGCAAACCATTTAAAATGTATATTTATAACCCTAAACTTTAATTTATAAGTGTGCAAAATTAACCTTCTATAAAAATTTCTATTAAATTTTAATAGAATTGGTCACATTAATTACACATGACATCAGGGTTGGGTGGGATGACAGACAGGTGAAGGGTCCAGGGTTCGAACCCTGAGGATGACTAATTTACTAACATTACTAACAACTAACATTTGCCTATAAAAAAACACATGACATTTCTCTCCCTAAATTACCCTTCTAAATGAATCAGTGAAAAAATGCTTGATTTCTTTCCACATTTTTTCTTTTAGCCATGTTTAGTGGTGTGAATCACACTTATAGGTGGTGTGTGAAATCCACTCTCTATTGAGAGAAGAAAGAGAATATTGAAGATAGTCTTGTTTTTTTGGTACATGTTTAAAAAGAAAAAGAAAACTAAGGTCTCACAGAGGAGACACCCATAGCATCAGCTAGCAAAAGAAAGTTCATCCCTTCAAGCGGTTGTTGAATAATCACAAGCTTGTTGTTCTGTTGCGCCCCATATTTTGCTAGAAAATCAGCACAAGCATTCCCTTCTCGGAGAGTATGATAAAGCTGCACTTCCCAAGAACGACCTAAGAGATCCTTAATATCTCATATGAGGGAGGCATACATGTGTCGCTGCGAAGGGTTTGACAACATGAGAGTCACAGCTGCAAGAGAATCCGATTGACATTCAACCTTTCGAGCGCCATGGTCCCAAGCTAGGTTCAAACCATAATAAATTGCAAGCAACTCTTGGTGCAAGATATTTGGATCATCCCAAAAACCATAGAAGCCTCCAAACCATTGACCAAGCTGCTGCGAAGACAACCACCATATCCACCTCGTTTAGGATTATCCCTCACACTTCCATCCACATTAATGACCATGCTATGTTCATCACGAGGAAGCCATGAAACCAGCCTTGGAGAAGCCGCGAGACCCACTGTAAAAGCCTCCCCAAAACAATGGCTCAAATCATATGCCATGGCCGTAATCTTGGAAGCAAGTAAATGGATGTTCAGCTGCGTGTTCTCCATGCAAAACGAACACCTGGCCCTCCAAATCCACCACAAAGTTGCTGCTGCAATAGGATTCGAGTCCAGCAAAATGTCACGAAGCCAAACTCTCCAGTCTCGGGTACCAAACAAAGGCCCTGTCGTTGTAAATCCCATGTGCCGCCAGACCCGCGAAGCTTGCTCACAATCGCGAAGGCTAACTTTTAATGAAAAATATTCTAAATTTTATTATAGTGTGTGGATTTATGTGAAGAATGAGGAAGATAAATAGTACTGATGAAGAGTATAGATAAATAAATAGATGACAAATGACAAGTGTAATCATAAAAATGATATGAAATGATTATAACAAAATTAAATTAAAGTCTTAAATTTTCTAAAATGAAAAAATTGAAACAAAAGTTTTACAATATGGAGATATTAATAATTTGGGTTTTTTCTTAATGGACAACAATGATATTTTACTATAAATAACTTTGTTCGAGTTGGGAACATATATATATCTCACTACAGTAACAATTTGGGTCTTTATTAGCTGGTCAAGAAATTCATGAATTGAACTTCATGTATTATATTAATTTTATAAGTTTCACTTTTAATAATAAGTTTATATTTTTATTCCTTAATTAGACTTGTTAGCATTAATTGTCTTTTGAGATATTCTCACCTGAGAGAGCCAATGGAGACTAGAAGAAGAGTGCACGAAGTGGAGGCCTTTGTTTGGGAAGAGCCTACCATAGAAACTACCTGGGACAGCTGAAACAAAGCATGTCGACCCAAACCCATTTCCTTTTTCTTGCCTCTGTGTTTTGTAGAAAGATGGCAATGAATCAAAGACAGTGTTGAAGTCATTGGTGAAGAGGTCATTCAAATGCACTACCAACTCAGGCACTGGGCAATCTAACACACGCGAGGTGGCATGAACAACATCCACTATCTCTGAAATGACCCTCAAGGTATTGGGTCCAGAGGAGCAACCCAAGTCTGCAATGCCCATCCTCACTGGCCTACTTGAGCATAGAATCTCCACAATAGCTTTCTTTGTTGCTGGATTTGTCACATCTATGATCTTGCTCTGCAAAGTTAGAATTCAGATACTTGTTGCCTTTGCAGACAATAAATCACCATATATATTTACCTTAATAAGCTATTTTATTTAAATTAATTCTAATCATTTTTTTAACTCAAATTAATTCTAATTATTGATTACAATAATTAAGAGCATATAATTGTGCACAAAACATGTCTCTTATTCGTTCAACAAAACTTAATAGACATATCTTTGATATGACATGTACACCTTGTGTGTCTTAAGTATGTGAGGTGAGCACTTGCAGTTATCTTTTCCTCTTAAATAGTAAGGGGTTGATTACTTGATTTGTTCAATTTGGGAAAGTATTTTAAATTTATTAAATTTTAATAAAGAATTTTTTTATTTTTTTTCCATACTCTTATATAAAGATTTTTGTATGAAAATTATGAATGCAAAACTTTTTACTATTGTTAAAAATATGGTTGATATGAAATCATTTAAAATTACGAATGAAAAAAAAATACAGAAAAAAATCTTAGCCAATAGGTTGTAATATTCTTAGTTCTTAAATATTGTTTTTACTTAAATATACTTTTATTGAGAGTATGAACAAATGGATATATAAACAATTTTTTTTTGACAATAACAAACAATTTATTTTACTAAATTAGCACACATTTCAATGTAAAAAATGTAATTTTTAAAAGAATAAACGATTTAGATTAATTGGAAGAACGGATTTTCAGTTTCAACCCAACTCTAATACAAGCGGATCAAATCCTCTCATGTGAAAATTCTCTCATGTGTCATTATGTGGAGTTTGTGTTCATCTTTGTCTTCATATGCATTAAATATATTGGACCCTTTTAGTATATATGAAGATAGAGATAAACATAATGTTTCACTTGACATAGTCATGTCATATGAGTGGTAGACATATGAGCTGGCACAACCTAAACCAAGGTATCCCGATAGAAGGTAGACACGCGTGAAACTAATCACTCGCCCTACGGTCATGGCACTAAGTGGTAAGGGGTTGTCCAATGTGTTTTCCATTCACAAGAGTTGGAATTCAAACCCCAACCACTTGCTAATTAAGGGATGAAATGCTAAACAATTATGCTAACTCAATTAGTTTCCTAAATACCCTCCGTTCCTAGGATTTGGATCCTCTCCTTCAGGATTTCTCATCAGCATCCCCGCAACACAAACATGGGCCGCATGATTAATCCAGTGGCAATAAAGAGATGGTGCACTATTGCTCGACGGCGGCGGCACTGGCCACGCGTGAAGGATTTCGCGGTGGCGCATGTAACACCCCGATTTCGGTGGCGTCACTTTAGTAACCAAAAGTAAACTTAATGCGGAAAAACGTGAAATATTTTTTTTCGATAATAACTAAGACAAGACTGAATTAAATAAAACCCAAAAGCGAAAAGTAATAGAGCTAATATACAATATATAAACAGCCCCCGCTGTAAGTAACAACCTCGTCACGAGTAACCTCCAGTGACGGAAAGAAAAGTGTAGCGCCCGAAGGCAAAATGTACAAACCAAATCTAAAGGTAAGTGTCCGCAACACTATCCCTCAAAACTGAGAATAAGCTGGCCCATCGGCCTGAAACAAGACCTCCTAAGTCCAACCAACTCTCTGTGATTCCCGTAAAGAAACCACACAAAAAGCTATAGGTGGGAAACTACCCTGTCCCCAAAGAAAACAAATGATGTTCAGAGCTAAGACTCTACTCCTACACTAATCCCATCTTGAGGAGCTCACACCAGCACTAAAACCTACATGCTAGCATGATCGTCGTCCGAATTCGAAATCCAGAACGACCTAGTCTATGTACACCATCCGTCATCCTCTCGCTACCGCGACGCGCTCCTATTCCAGCATCCCAACCTAGTTCCCCCCGAAGGGTGAACCATGGTGAACCAATCCGCAATATTCATCTGACAAAAGGCGTTGTCCGCCAAAACACACACAGAAGACGCGAGGGTCAACTCTAAAGAACTATGTAGATAATAAACCCAATAGGTACAATTAATAGATAGCCACTTAGGCTTATAACTAGAGATATCATTCCTAGGGTTGCATGTTCCACAAAATCATAACGACAATAATAACAATTAGCATGTTCCAAGTAAGTTTATCAAATAGCAACCACACTCATCAACTAAGTCAGTATGCATGTTGCGTGATATGTATGCAGGTTAACCCAGTCAACCAATATGCAATCCGGAACGGATGGACATCAACGGATCAATCCTAGCACCAGCAACGGTGGGACCATTCTGCCCGCGTGCCTCTTACACCAAACATAGGTATGGACATCAAACGAGTCAATCCTAGCACCAGCAACGGTGGGACCATTCTGCTCGCGTGCCTCTGGGATGGACATCAACCGGATCAATCCTAGCACCAGCAACGGTGGGACCATTCTGCCCGCGTTTCTGCCCGCGTGTCTCCTACACCAAACCAAGGTAGCCAGATCAGCCGTAACCCGTAGGTCTGCCATTTCGGTCTGCTACAAGAGACGTCTACAGACGCTCTATCACGGAAATCCGGGTCTTATGACCATTTTGGAATCCGACGAGGTCCAGAGTACGTCCTGTGTTAATACCTCATTAATGTTGCATGAATGCAGGATGATTAGACAAACAACGTCTCCGAATCTCACTCGACACGTCGTCACGTGTTCTAGGTAAATTAAAGTCTCTAAAAGCTTACCCTAAGGTAACGGTCGATTCTGCGACCAAAAGACACACTTCACAACAACACATAGCTGCTCCAACAGCACAAGAGTATCACATACTCGGGAACTATCAATTCCCCGGACTTATCCCCAGGATAGCCCAACAACATAGCTGCTCCAACAGCACAACAACAAACGCTGCTCCAACAGCACGACATCAAACGCTGCTCCAACAGCACAACGACAACATACTCAACACTTGGATCCGACGACACTCCTCGTTTTCCAAAATTAAGATTTCACTTCCAATGCCTTCCTTCGAGGTTGTTATCATTACTTAAAGATTTAGAGGTTATTTAAGGTCTTATGAGTTTTCTTTATAAAATAGATTCCATTTTGTCTTATCGCAAGTCTTATACCTTTGCAGGATCTCCCAATCCCAAGTCGCTTCCAGAGGATGTCTCGACCCACCAAACAAAATCAAGGCCCGAACCTCGTTCGTCCTATCAAACTTTCTCAAAACTCTCAAAATAAAATCGGCATGACCTGCCCGCTATTCTCACCATTCAGAATCTCAGATTCCAGTACAGAGCATATTTAAATCATCACAATCAACAACATGTCATATATCAATAAATCGCATCATAAAACACTTAGCACTTAGCATATAAAGCATGCACCACACATCCTAGATTACCCACATAGCACATAGCATGTAAGACAATCTCAAAATCATTCAGTAGATGAATCATCTACATTGTCAGCCGAAGCCTCAGAAAACATTTTCAATCACACACAATCTCAGTGCATAAACAGTAAACAATGTCGAAACATCGACCCTAAGCATTAACTAGAGATTCAGTGAGAAGCCCTCACCTGTAGATTCTCCAGGACGATCTCCTAACACTTGTTCACAATCAAAGGCTTGCTCCTCTGGGAATTCCTCAAAATCACCTTTAGAGCAAAACCACAGAAATACTATCAGAATCTATCGAAAACTAAGCTATCGATACTTACTAAGGTTACTCGAAGTAATCTATACTCTAAGGTACGATAATCTAGCGCGAAAAGACAAGTTTTCGGAAAAGGAAATTTCCTCCTTCCCCCTCTAATATGCTCGGCCACTTTTCACAATTAAGGGGCTCGATTTTTCTTCGATCAAACTTGGTTCCTATGCTTTCATAAGCCGTAACTAAGGGTATTCTGAACTCGGAAAAATTATCGGATCAAAAACTGTCGCAGGGGTATTTTGGTCATGATTTTTAACTTAGGATTTTCAAAACTGAAATCCCAAAAATAAAATTTTGCAGGGACGTCACCAACGACGTTTATGACAACTAATCCTACTAGCACTAAGCTAAGGCGATAGTTTTCAGCCTAGAGGTTGGAACTTTACTCAAAAACTACATAAATGGGTATTTTAGGCTAGAATTGATTCCGGCGGAATTCCGGCGACATAACGGAAAATCTAATCCGGCAGAAGTGATCTTGGGCACATATAGAAGAGGTTTTGAATCAGAAATGAAAGATTCAGGATAGTTTTGTAAAAACCCATAAACTATCCGCTCAGAAAACTCTACAGAAAAGCTATGGAAAAAGCGATCAGAGGTAAGGATTAGCGACTATACCTCGAAACCTTGAAGCAGCAACTGATTAATCAACGATCAAGCAAGGTTTGAACAAAAACTCTTCTTCCTTCTTCCTTGGATGAGCTCGCGGATTTGAAGAGAGAAAATGGAGGAGAATTTGAGTTTTTCTTCCTTTCTTTGCTATATATAAAGGTTGGAAATTCGCGGGAAAATGAAAGTTTCGCGAATCTGATTTTTCCGGCATCATTCTCCATGAATTCTAAGATAGGTTTTGGCAAAGGAATTCCTAAGCTAAGAAGATGTCTCCTTGTATTTTTGGCAACTAATGCAAAGTCGGTGCAAAGTCGGTGTAAAACTATTTTACCCGATAAGTTGCTTTTTGCCTCGAATGTCGGAATAGAAAACTTCCTTCTGAAGAAAGATTGAAATCATCAAGAGAAATGGGTGTACGCGTGTAGAATCTTCATTTGATGTTCCGAATAGAAAAAGTCTTCATAGTCGGGTGATTCTAGGGTTTTGAAATACCAGGGTTTCGGTTTCGGCAAACTTCCGATGATTGGAATCGGACGTTCGTAGATCCTAGAGTTTCGCCTCGAAACGATTGTTATATATGGAATAAGAGAAGTTCTAACATTTCTCTGAAGATTTTTGGAATTAACTTCCGTCGTGCCTAAAAGTGAAAATTAGCTATATACTAGGGTTTCTGACCTAGGTTAAGCGTGTAACGATCGTACTATAACTTTTATCGATTTCGATACGATCCTTTGGCTTTTCCTGAACTTTCTCCTTCATAAATTTATTTCATTTGGTAAACTCTTGTTCAGGTTTCCTTTCACGATACATCAAGCCTAATCGTAAATGGAAATCTCTTCCTCTTATTCTAAGCTTAAAAACTTGGGTCTTACATTACTACCCTCCAAAAAGAAAGTTTCGACCTCGAAACTTAAGGGTTAGCAAAACTCCGAATATTATTCCTTAGTCTTTTCCTCTAACTCTCATATAGCACCATCCGTGTCTTCATTCCAAATAACTTTCACTAAAGCACTCTGCCTTCTCCTTGATTGTTTCACTCTTCTAGTCCCAGTGCTGACCGACGGCGTCTCAAAAGACATATCATCTTCCAACTCTATGTTGTCCGGTTCGACCACTTGCGTCGGGTCTCCGTTGGAAATAATATTTGTTGGCATTCGTGCAATCGCACAACCTTAACCACTTGCTCCTTTGCTTTTGTTCGTCCAAATTACTGATTAGTAGCTCGGTACTTCTCTGTGTTCCGGAGTGAATGCTCAACTTGTCCTCGTGATGTTCACTCATGATCCAAACTCAACTCGGTCGCTTGATAACTCCTAGTCAAACTATTGCCTTGGAATCTAATAGTCCATTAACGTTACTTCTAACTTCGTGATCATCATCACTCGCACCATGAAATCAATCTTCTACTTAGTCACAGTTCAAGTCTAAAACTCGACTTGAGTCTTAATACCTCGTGCATGACAAGACTCGTCTCCTTAATCATCCATTCATTGACCACTCATAAGCTAATCATCTTCTTAATATCCAATAATCCATTATTGTCGTCTTCGTCCTCAAAACATTCCTCACTCAAACCAATTTCGACTTATTGAAATTCTAAACACTTCACACAGATCAAGACTTAACCTCTAGAGGTTCAAATCATAACTATACCTCAAGGGACTTAACCAGTCATTTCGTCATCTCATCCTTCAACTTACTGTCATCCAGCTCAATAGCTTGGGTCGGCTCCACAATATACTTCCGTTTGAACGTATCGGTGGAAGACTACTTCCTAGGCTTAGCATGTTATCCTAAACCTCGTGTACTTCTATAGTTAATATACGAGCAATAACTGAGTAAAGTCTTAATAGATGTACTCACTATAAGGTTAAAGCTCAGACAGTATATGTAAGTTAGGTGTGTTTGCACACGCTACGAGAGTAGTGGAACATATTATAATAGAATGAGAAAGAATGGTTAAAAAGTTACCATCGTTCTTGCGCTCTCCTCTGACAAACCCCTCAGCTCTCTCACCGTCCATGGTGTAGACTCTTGCCTTAGTAGCAGGACGCTTTCCACGAGCAGTGTTCAGGGTTGGCTCCGTCTTGGGTGCTCTGCACTGACCGGCATTATGCCCCATTCTGTTACAATTAAAGCATTTGGGCCGTGTGTCGGGACAAGCATTAACATAGTGCCCCGGCTTCCCACATCTGAAACAGGTCACCTCCCTGTTCAAAGTCCGATCTCCAGAACCACCAGCAGTACCCGTCATGGGTCTGTAAGATCCTGAAGTAAACCCTTCTCCAGCAGGACGTTGATATGGCTTCCTGCTCTGAAATTTTCCTTGGCTTTGAAAATTTTGAGAGCCCGACCTCATCGGCCCTCCAGTTCCAACACGGTTCAACCTCCTATTCTTCATCAGCTCCACTTCCGTGGCTTTCTCCACCAACGACTGAAAACGCATGATTCCTAATGGCCTCACGGAGTCCTCAATATCAGGCCTCAGTCCATTCACAAAGCGCTTGCACATGTAGCGCTCATTCACATGGTCATGAAAGAATTGAAAATGCTTCGCCAAAGATTCCAGCTTGGAAGCAAATTCTGGTACCGACATACCTCCCTGACGGAGTGTCAGAAACTGTGCCTCCCTCTCATCCCGAGCACTTGTTGGAAAGTACTTTTCCAAAAACGCGGTCCGGAAAGAGTTCCAGTTAATCTCTTCATGGTTGGCTTCCATGATCCCCCTGGCGCCTCTCCACCAGTACTCAGCATCCCCGAGTAGCAGATAAGTCGCCATGCCCACTTTGGCACCCTCAGCAGTTTGTAGTACGCCGAATATCTTCTCGATTTCCTGAATCCAGAGATCCGCTGCGTCTGGGTCAGTACCACCAGAGAACTTTGGTGGGTTTTGCCTCCTGAAGTCATTGAGGCCTTTGTTCTGGTCCAGAGTTATCTCTCTCTGACGTTGATGCTGTTCACGTGCTTCTTCAGTAGCACGCCTCATGGCATTATCATTTGCCTGTGCTGTTACCGCTTGGGCCTGCGCTGTTACCGCTTGGGCCATAGTGGCCATCATCTCAGCTAGCTGATTAGTATTCACCATGTTCTGTTAAGTTAAACAAACAGTTAGTACTCATCATAAGATAGCATCTAGTATAACTATACAATATGATTAAGCAATAACTTCAATCAATTTTTAAGCGAAAAATCGCTTGCAGACAATCAATTTTCACTCTTTGCAGAGTCACACAACCTAGCACAGAAGACCTATTCCCCAACAACTCCCGAAAGACTCGACCGTGCTCTGATACCACAATGTAACACCCCGATTTCGGTGGCGTCACTTTAGTAACCAAAAGTAAACTTAATGCGGAAAAACGTGAAATATTTTTTTTCGATAATAACTAAGACAAGACTGAATTAAATAAAACCCAAAAGCGAAAAGTAATAGAGCTAATATAAAATATATAAACAGCCCCCGCTGTAAGTAACAACCTCGTCACGAGTAACCTCCAGTGACGGAAAGAAAAGTGTAGCGCCCGAAGGCAAAATGTACAAACCAAATCTAAAGGTAAGTGTCCGCAACACTATCCCTCAAAACTGAGAATAAGCTGGCCCATCGGCCTGAAACAAGACCTCCTAAGTCCAACCAACTCTCTGTGATTCCCGTAAAGAAACCACACAAAAAGCTATAGGTGGGAAACTACCCTGTCCCCAAAGAAAACAAATGATGTTCAGAGCTAAGACTCTACTCCTACACTAATCCCATCTTGAGGAGCTCACACCAGCACTAAAACCTACATGCTAGCATGATCGTCGTCCGAATTCGAAATCCAGAACGACCTAGTCTATGTACACCATCCGTCATCCTCTCGCTACCGCGACGCGCTCCTGTTCCAGCATCCCAACCTAGTTCCCCCCGAAGGGTGAACCATGGTGAACCAATCCGCAATATTCATCTGACAAAAGGCGTTGTCCGCCAAAACACACACAGAAGACGCGAGGGTCAACTCTAAAGAACTATGTAGATAATAAACCCAATAGGTACAATTAATAGATAGCCACTTATGCTTATAACTAGAGATATCATTCCTAGGGTTGCATGTTCCACAAAATCATAACGACAATAATAACAATTAGCATGTTCCAAGTAAGTTTATCAAATAGCAACCACACTCATCAACTAAGTCAGTATGCATGTTGCGTGATATGTATGCAGGTTAACCCAGTCAACCAATATGCAATCCGGAACGGATGGACATCAACGGATCAATCCTAGCACCAGCAACGGTGGGACCATTCTGCCCGCGTGCCTCTTACACCAAACATAGGTATGGACATCAAACGAGTCAATCCTAGCACCAGCAACGGTGGGACCATTCTGCTCGCGTGCCTCTGGGATGGACATCAACCGGATCAATCCTAGCACCAGCAACGGTGGGACCATTCTGCCCGCGTGTCTCCTACACCAAACCAAGGTAGCCAGATCAGCCGTAACCCGTAGGTCTGCCATTTCGGTCTGCTACAAGAGACGTCTACAGACGCTCTATCAAGGAAATCCGGGTCTTATGACCATTTTGGAATTCGACGAGGTCCAGAGTACGTCCTGTGTTAATACCTCATTAATGTTGCATGAATGCAGGATGATTAGACAAACAACGTCTCCGAATCTCACTCGACACGTCGTCACGTGTTCTAGGTAAATTAAAGTCTCTAAAAGCTTACCCTAAGGTAACGGTCGATTCTGCGACCAAAAGACACACTTCACAACAACACATAGCTGCTCCAACAGCACAAGAGTATCACATACTCGGGAACTATCAATTCCCCGGACTTATCCCCAGGATAGCCCAACAACATAGCTGCTCCAACAGCACAACAACAAACGCTGCTCCAACAGCACGACATCAAACGCTGCTCCAACAGCACAACGACAACATACTCAACACTTGGATCCGACGACACTCCTCGTTTTCCAAAATTAAGATTTCACTTCCAATGCCTTCCTTCGAGGTTGTTATCATTACTTAAAGATTTAGAGGTTATTTAAGGTCTTATGAGTTTTCTTTATAAAATAGATTTCATTTTGTCTTATCGCAAGTCTTATACCTTTGCAGGATCTCCCAATCCCAAGTCGCTTCCAGAGGATGTCTCGACCCACCAAACAAAATCAAGGCCCGAACCTCGTTCGTCCTATCAAACTTTCTCAAAACTCTCAAAATAAAATCGGCATGACCTGCCCGCTATTCTCACCATTCAGAATCTCAGATTCCAGTACAGAGCATATTTAAATCATCACAATCAACAACATGTCATATATCAATAAATCGCATCATAAAACACTTAGCACTTAGCATATAAAGCATGCACCACACATCCTAGATTACCCACATAGCACATAGCATGTAAGACAATCTCAAAAACATTCAGTAGATGAATCATCTACATTGTCAGCCGAAGCCTCAGAAAACATTTTCAATCACACACAATCTCAGTGCATAAACAGTAAACAATGTCGAAACATCGACCCTAAGCATTAACTAGAGATTCAGTGAGAAGCCCTCACCTGTAGATTCTCCAGGACGATCTCCTAACACTTGTTCACAATCAAAGGCTTGCTCCTCTGGGAATTCCTCAAAATCACCTTTAGAGCAAAACCACAGAAATACTATCAGAATCTATCGAAAACTAAGCTATCGATACTTACTAAGGTTACTCGAAGTAATCTATACTCTAAGGTACGATAATCTAGCGCGAAAAGACAAGTTTTCGGAAAAGGAAATTTCCTCCTTCCCCCTCTAATAGGCTCGGCCACTTTTCACAATTAAGGGGCTCGATTTTTCTTCAATCAAACTTGGTTCCTATGCTTTCATAAGCCGTAACTAAGGGTATTCTGAACTCGGAAAAATTATCGGATCAAAAACTGCCGCAGGGGTATTTTGGTCATGATTTTTAACTTAGGATTTTCAAAACTGAAATCCCAAAAATAAAATTTTGCAGGGACGTCACCAACGACGTTTATGACAACTAATCCTACTAGCACTAAGCTAAGGCGATAGTTTTCAGCCTAGAGGTTGGAACTTTACTCAAAAACTACATAAATGGGTATTTTAGGCTAGAATTGATTCCGGCGGAATTCCGGCGACATAACGGAAAATCTAATCCGGCAGAAGTGATCTTGGGCACATATAGAAGAGGTTTTGAATCAGAAATGAAAGATTCAGGATAGTTTTGTAAAAACCCATAAACTATCCGCTCAGAAAACTCTACAGAAAAGCTATGGAAAAAGCGATCAGAGGTAAGGATTAGCGACTATACCTCGAAACCTTGAAGCAGCAACTGATTAATCAACGATCAAGCAAGGTTTGAACAAAAACTCTTCTTCCTTCTTCCTTGGATGAGCTCGCGGATTTGAAGAGAGAAAATGGAGGAGAATTTGAGTTTTTCTTCCTTTCTTTGCTATATATAAAGGTTGGAAATTCGCGGGAAAATGAAAGTTTCGCGAATCTGATTTTTCCGGCATCATTCTCCATGAATTCTAAGATAGGTTTTGGCAAAGGAATTCCTAAGCTAAGAAGATGTCTCCTTGTATTTTTGGCAACTAATGCAAAGTCGGTGCAAAGTCGGTGTAAAACTATTTTACCCGATAAGTTGCTTTTTGCCTCGAATGTCGGAATAGAAAACTTCCTTCTGAAGAAAGATTGAAATCATCAAGAGAAATGGGTGTACGCGTGTAGAATCTTCATTTGATGTTCCGAATAGAAAAAGTCTTCATAGTCGGGTGATTCTAGGGTTTTGAAATATCAGGGTTTCGGTTTCGGCAAACTTCCGATGATTGGAATCGGACGTTCGTAGATCCTAGAGTTTCGCCTCGAAACGATTGTTATATATGGAATAAGAGAAGTTCTAACATTTCTCTGAAGATTTTTGGAATTAACTTCCGTCGTGCCTAAAAGTGAAAATTAGCTATATACTAGGGTTTCTGACCTAGGTTAAGCGTGTAACGATCGTACTATAACTTTTATCGATTTCGATACGATCCTTTGGCTTTTCCTGAACTTTCTCCTTCATAAATTTATTTCATTTGGTAAACTCTTGTTCAGGTTTCCTTTCACGATACATCAAGCCTAATCGTAAATGGAAATCTCTTCCTCTTATTCTAAGCTTAAAAACTTGGGTCTTACAGCGCAGGTTTGGTGGCTCTGTTTGGGTTTGTTTGTGTCTGATAGTTTGGGTTTTGGGACATGGTTGTTTTCTGGGTTGATGATTTTGGGTCAGAGGAAGTGCTTGAGGACTTGATGATTTTGGGTCAGACCCAAAACACCATGACCAAACCTTCAAAAAATTTCACGCAAGGGAAACAAAGGAATGATATGGGAGTAGTAAAAGCAAAAATACAAACCAATTGAGACCAAATCGAGAAACAGAAGAAGTGGTTCAAGCTCGGCGGTGCGAGATTCGGATTGGACCACCGGTGGCGCTGGATCGACGAAGAAGGGACGAAGTGGTAAGGCTAGGGGAGTATTGAGCTCGGTCTCTTTCGGTTTACTTCATCTTCTCCTTCCAGACCCAGATCCACAACCTCTTCTACTTTTCTAATGAAGAAACACATGGATGAAGAATCAAATTGATGAAGGAAGGGACGTTTGATGGCAAAAACTAATGTCGCCCCCTTCTCTACATTGATAGCATCATTTTCTCATCCTCTTCTCTCAATCTTCTCGTACTTGTGGTGTTTGATGTTTTGTTTTAAGATGTACAGTTGAGGAAGATGAAGATCAATTTTGTGACGAAGTTAATTAAGTTCGTGACGGATTATTTCCGTCACTAATTTGCTTTTTCAGAATTAATGAATTTAGTAATTCTGTTTTAAAAATAAATAAAAAATAAAAAATGCACCGTCAGCGAGTTCCGTTTAGTCAACTGACGGAACTTAACGGAAGGGCCTCAATAGATCGTTCTGAAATCATGAGGGATGTTAACCGCATATTTTAAACACAGGGGATGCAGACCGCACATTTATGAAACATCAGGGGCCCAAAGTGAAATTAAGCCTAAATACTAAACCACGTTGTTGTGAGACAGCGCGAGTAATGTTCTGGCAGTAATCCATAGTTAACTATTTGGAAATTTTTGCGAAAAATGAAATAAAAAAACTTTAAAAATTATTTTGTATATTTTGCACAGATTTTTGGAATATTTATTTTCAAATGTCATATTTGAAATAAAAATATATTATTGACAAATTTGAGTATAATTGAAATACTTAAAATAAATCAGTAGAAGTTTATCTAGTTGGAAAAAATATACAAAATATTCCAGAACTTTTCAAAATATTCTATTTGTTTTTATCTTTCACAAAATAAAATAAGGGAATAGATAGTTTCTTAGTGTGTTAAATTACTCTCACAATTTCGATAAGGTCAAAAGTCTTTCTAAGAGTGTGGTTTCTATGAATCGAACTCTCAATTTAAGGGTTCAAATATCTATTTCTTACTGTTATCACCAACACTCGTTAGGTACTTATATATTAGTTTTAAGAGTTTAATGATTGTGCACTGTCAGTGTAAAGTGTTTTTACACAGACGTCCAATCATTGGATGCCACGTATTCAAAACCATTCATGTTCTATTTTATTATAATTAAATTTAAAGTTTATTTTCTGATTTGGTAACTCATCATTGGATGCATGTGTAAAAAATATTTACACTGACGGTGTATTTCCATTAAATTCTAGTTTTAATATAAAAAGTAAAAAATTTGTGTTAAAATATACACTATCTATTGAATTATTTTTTATTTTTCACAAACATTTAAAAAATAAAAAATGATTGTACTATAAAATAGTTCATTAGATGAGCGGTGAGCCAATAAGATTGTGCTAGTGCCAATAAGGCAATAACATTTATTCCTACGTAACGTGGTTCACTACAGCAACAGTGCACCATCCCTTTATTGTCACTGGATTTATCATGCGGCCCATGTTTGTGCTGCAAGGATGCTACAGAGAAATCCTGAAGGAGAGGATTCAAATCGTCGTTCCTATATATAAGTTTATTTTACTTAATTCTCTTAGATTAAAAAAGTAGTTAAAGCAATAAATTTATAAAAGAATTTATTCACTTTCCTAGATTACCCTTATTTAATTTCTTATAAATTTCTCTCTCCAAGTTATTATTTCAAAATCTCATTGTCTCTTTCATATTAAATATGAGGATAGTTTTGAAAAAACATATATAAATGTTTGATAGTGTAAGACCCAAGTTTTTAAGCTTAGAATAAGTGGGAGAGATTTCCATTTACGATTAGGTTTGACGTATTGTGAAGAGAAACCTGAACAAGAGTTTATTTAGTGAAATAAATTTATGAAGGAGAAAGTTCAGGAAAAGACTAATCTTCCACCCTTGGAACACTATAAGAATAAATTTCCAAAAATCTTCCACCCTTGGAACACTGTAGGAATTTATTCCAAAAATCTTCAGAGAAATGTTAGAACTTCTCTTTTTCCATACATCACAATCGTTTCGAGGCGAAACTCTAGGATCTACGAACGTCCGATTCCAATCATCGGAAGTTTGCCAAAACCGAAACCCTGGTATTTCAAAACCCTAGAATCACCCGACAATGAAGACTTTTTCTATTCAGAACATCAAATGAAGATTCCACACGCGTACACCCATTTCTCTTGATGATTTCAATCTTTCTTCAGAAGAAAGTTTTCTATTCCGACATTCGATGCAAAAAGTAACTTATCGGGCAAAATAGTTTTACACCGACTTTGCATTAGTCGCCTAAAATACAAGGGAACCTCTTTTTAGTTTTGGAATTCTTTCGCCAAAACCTATCTTAGAATTCATGGAGAATGAAGACGGAAAAATCAGGTTCGCGAAACTTTCATTTTCCCGCGTTTTCCAACCTCTATATATAGCATTAAAAACAAGCCTCGAAAACCAAAAATCATACCGATATTTCTTTGAAGAATTAGAAGATTCAGCGGGGAGAATATCGTGTCTAAAATACGTTGGAATCAGTAGGAAGAAATCGGGATCGCTTTTATATTTTTATTTTAACTCTATGAGTTAAATCCTCCGATATCTAAATAAAACTGTACCGGTTTACAAAATATCTATTCATTCTTATCCAATCTTTGATAAATATCTATTCAACCTTATCCAATCTTTGATAAATATCTGTTCATACTTATCCAATCTTGATAAATATCTATTCATACTTATCCTATCCTTAATAAATATCTTCCATTTCATTCCCTATAAATATGTGAAGCTTGAAACAAAAACCTCACAAACACACACACACAATCCGCGGCTTGGAGAGAAGAGGGAGGAGGAGAGCTTTTCTTCATTTCTTGCTTGATCGTTGATTCAACAGTTGCTACTTGAAGGTATCGAGGTATAGTCGCTAATCCTTACCTCTGATCGTCGTTTCCATAGCTTTTCTCTATGCTTTTCTGTGCTCTAAGTTTTGAGCTTTTTGCAAAACTATCCAAATGACTTCATCTTTCTTTCTAAACTTATTCCATGCGTGCCCCTGAGCATGTTTAGCGGATTTCATTTTGCTGATTCTCGCCGAATTGCTGCCGAGTTTCAATTCTGCTCATAATACCCATTTTTGGCTAAAGTTCCAACCTTTGGGCTTAAAACTCTCGACTGAGCTTAGCGTTAGTAAGATTAGTCGTCATAATCGTCGTTAGTATCAACCCCATCTAATTTGTTTTCGAAACTATGATTTTGAAATTCTGAGCTGAAAATAATGACCAAAATACCCCTGCGATAGTTTTCGATTCGATAATTTTTCTGAGAGTTTCCTTGGCCTAGATATCGCCTAAGAATACCTAGGAATCGATTTAGATCAAAGAAAAAGTTCGGAAACCCTATTTCTCATAGTGGCCGAAACCTATTGCTTAGGGTACCGTGTCCAAAAATAATTTTTGGGTCTCTATGACCTGAGCCATTGCGTAGCTCTTTCGATTGTCGAAATTTTGGCGCTGGTTTCGTGACATTCCGAGTTCTGTAGCTCGAGTTATGCTCGTTTTAGCGAACGAGGTTCTGTCGTCTATTCATGCTTAAATATTGTACTCTGAAGCTTCTTAAGCTTTGTCTAAACGCTAGTTAGTATTGTATTGACCGAATTGACTTGTTTTGATTGACCTTCGCTTCGTTTGCTCAAAGATTCGTTTGGAGGAACACTTGGAGCAGGAAAAGAGGATTGTGAAGGAGCGTTTGAAGAGAACCCTGGAGAATCTACAGGTGAGGGCTACTCACTGAAATATTAGCTAATGCTTTAGGTGTCGACGAATTCGACTTGATTTATTGTTTATGCACTTGTTTGTGTTTGACTGGAAAATGTTTTCTGAGGCTTCGGCTGACAATGATGAGTATTCATCTATTGATTGTTTTTAAGATTGACTTACATGCTATGTGCTAAATGGTTAATTTAGGATGTGTGATATCTGCTCTATATGCTAAGTGTTATGTGGTTAACTTAGGATGTGTTGATATATGAGCTATGATTGTTGAATTGTGCTAACTTAACTATGCTATTACACATATATCTGTTATGCTTTAGAGTGAGGATAACGGGCATGTCATGCCGATTTTATTTTGGGATTTTGGGAAGTTTGATGGGACGGACCGAGGTTCGTACCCTATTATTGTTTTATGGATCAAGACCTTCTCAAAGGAAAATGAGTTTGAAAATGATATTGGAAACACCCCATTTGAAGTCACGTAAGAACTTGGGTTGTTATGTCTAAGGTAAGAAGTGCTTTTAATGAGGCATTGTGCCCGGCCAGCTTACCTGGGAACTTCTCGGGCCATTACTTGGGTGATGATGGACCTTTTGTTTTGAGACCTTCTCCAGGGAATCATTGGAATTATGAGAACTTTGAAACTAATAGGATTAGAGACGAAACTTAAACAATTGCATAATGAACCTCCATAATGTATTAAACAACCTCAAAACCCTTAATGTAATGATAAAAGACTCAGACGAAAGTTTAGGGCTTGAACATTAAGTTTTGAAAATGAGAAGTGTCGTCGAGTCCAAGAGCTGAGAAAACTAGTAAGTTTTTGAGTATGTTGATACTCTTGTGCTCTGGGAGCAGTTGTGTTGTGGGGCTATCCTGGGGATAAGTCCGGGAAACCGGTAGTTTCCGAGTATGTTGATACTCTTTGCTCGTTGAGCAGTTTTGACCATCGGATGGAGATGAGTCGGATGATTTGGAGATCATCACGAGATAATGTGTTGTTGTGAAGTGTGTCTTTTGTCGCAGAATCGACTTTACCTTAGGGTAAGCTTTTAGAGACATTAATTTAGCTAGAACACGTGGCGACGTGTCGAGTGAGATTCGGAGACGTTGTTTGACTAATCATCCTGCATTCATGCAACATTAATGAGGTATTAACACAGGACGTACTCTGGACCTCGTCGGTTTCCAAAATGGTCATAAGACCCGGAATGCCGTGTAAGAGCGTTTGTAGACGACTCTTGTAGCAGACCGAAATGGCAGACCTTCGGGTTTACTGCTGATCTGGCTACCTTTGTGTGGTGTAAGAGGCACGCGGGCCGAAATGGTCCCACCGTGGCTGGTGTTAGGGCTGATTCGTTGATGTCCATCCGTTTCCGGAATGCATTTGGTTAACTGGGTTAACCGTCATTTGCATTTCATGCAACATGCATACTGACTTAGTTGCTGTGTGTGATTGATAATTGTTAATCTTATCTGATGCATGTTAATTGTTATTATCGTCTTTTATATTCATTGTGAACTGTACAACCCTAGGATGCTATCTCTAACTTATAAGCCTAAGTAGCTATATCTATCTGTATCTATTGGATTTATTATTTACGTAATTCTTTGGAGTTGACCCTCGCGTCTTCTGTGTGTGCTTTGGCGGACAAACGCCCATTGTCAGATGTCCATGGTGGACTGATTCACGACGGTTCACCCTTCGGGGGGAACTAGGTTCGAGATGCTGGAACAGGAGCGCATCGCGGTAGCGAGAGGAGGACGGATGGTGTACATAGACTTGGTCGTTCTGGTTTCAGATTCGGACGACGATCACGTTAGCATGTAGGATTGAGTGTTAGTGTGAGCTCCTCGAAACAAGATTAGTGTAGGAGTAGAGTCTTAGCTCTGACCGTCATGTTTTCTATTTGGGGACAGGGTAGTTTCCCGCCTATAGCTTTTTGTGTGGTTTCTCTACGGGAATCACAGAGAGTTGGTTGGACTAGGAGGTCTCGTTTTTAGGCCGTTTGGGCTGCCTTATTCTCATTTTTGAGGGATAATGTTGCAGACACTTGACCTTTCTTTTGGTCTGTACCTTTTGCCTACGAGCGCTACTTTCTGTCACTGGAGGATACTCGTGACGTGGGCTGTTACTTACAGCGGGGGCTGTATTTATAATAGATATTAATTCTGTTATCTTTTGTTGGGAGTTTATTTCCTCCAGTCTTTGGTTCCATTATAAAAAAAATATATATATTCACGTTTTTCCGCTTAAGTTTCTTTTTGGTTACTAAAGTGACGCCACCAAAATCGGGGTGTTACAGATAGTATTATTTAACAGAAATAGGTTAACAGAGAGAGACATGTGGAGGTTTTTTTTTTAAACTAATTTACATGGATTAATTGTCCAGATGTTTCTTTATTACTGGCTAACAACAAAAACAACACTTAAGGTACTGCACCCAAGTTTTGCCCTAAAAAAAAACATGTTGTCCGGTGTTAAATATAAGTATGCTAAAAATACTCTATTGAATTTTTGAAACCTTCGTAAACAATAAAAAAGAGAGCATTTTCGGAAATTACTATCTGAAAGTGGAGTGGAAACATAGGTGTTGGGGGTGGGAAAATCAACTCTTAAAGAGGAATAAGAGATAGTACATGGTAAATAAAAGATATATTGTAATTTAAAAGGATTTTCTCTGAAACACCCAAGATTTACCTTGGGTGAAATCACTCTAGGCCAACAACAATAATATTTTAACATGTGTTTTAGAAAATTCTAGCTCATGACACATGTGAAAATATTATTAGGCACCAAAGAGTAAGGTGATATAGTGCAGTGTAACTTAAAAGGGACTATTTTGTAAATACACATATAGGCCAACAACAACTAGGAGTATAAAATATTACAAACTATTTTAATTTTATACAAGTTCAGAAACAAGGTATTATTGAATCAATTTGTAAAGGAAATAATTTTCTCATAACTCAATTTCTTACAAAAGAGATATAATTCAGAATAGAAGTGAGAGAAATTATGAGCTTAAGAATATTCTAAATAATAAAAGTAAAAAAAAGATAGGCACATAGAGTCCGTTTGGTGGACATGATAAGCAAACATGATAGGATAGCAGTAATCATATCCTGCTGTAATATGTTATTTGTTACGTCAGCAAGATATGATAACACTATCTTGTCCCTTATCCTATCATGTCTATCATGTGTAAAAGTTATTCTGAGGAGGAGCTAGGATAGAAATTATCCTGATAAGATAGGATATCAGTTGTTTATTTGTTTATTACCATAACCCAAAAATAATTTTAATATTAGTATTTTATAAAATTTATAATAATATTAATTAATAAATACAAAATTTACAGTTTCCGGGAGGAAACCGGTGCCATGGGAGGAGGAGGTCTCCTCCGTGACCAAGCTGGTAAATGGGTGATAGGTTTCATGACGCATTGGCATGATGGAAATGGCAATCCCTTTCTCGCAGAATTCATGGCTCTTCGTGACGGGCTCACTTTAGGTTGGGATCAGGGGGTGCGACACTTAGTCTGTGATTCTGACTGTAAAGATCTTGTGTCTATAATGGCAGATTTGAACAGGATGTCAACTCATGTGCATGCCCTTGTTCTTCATGAAATCGATGACCTTCTGGCAAGGCTTTGGTGAGTTGATCTCTTCTGGTGGGGCAGAGAGGCTAACTATGTAGCGAATAATTAAAATATTGAATTTATAAATGGTGAAAATATTGGATTTAGTCATATAAAATAATTAAATTTTCATTATCACTTATTACTACTTAGTTAAAATTATTTTTCGTTATTTATATTATAAAAAAATGCACAAAATAATACTTCACTAACAATAAAATAGGCTACTCACATATATATATATATATATATATATATATTAATTTTTTAATAGTAAATATATACTAAGTTATATTATCATATGATATTATTTAAAATTATTTTTCTACTTATATAATTATAATTACTAATTTAAATATAAATTACTTTTGAAAGAATATTATCTTTTAATAATAATTTAAAATGTGATTAATTTTTATCATTGATCACATGTATATTTAATTAAAAGAGACTCCCTTTAAAAAATTTAAAATAGCCGAACTAATAAAAATTAATTTAATGTTAGTTAATATTAAAACATAAGCTCATTTATAAAAATGTAAAAAAAAAACTAAATTTAATAAAATAATCACTTTTTTAAATAACTATTTAGAAAATTAAAGTTTTAAAAATATTATATATTTTTTTATTTCAAAGTAAAATTTGATACATTTTTCATTGTTTTGATCATATCCTATCAATATCATGTCCACCTCAAATGCAGGATATGATAAGAGTATATCATGTTCTTATCATATCCTCTCTTTATCCAATCATTTATGTTAGAGTAAATTACACTCCACTACCGTGAGGTTTCCTTATATGACACTAGACTCCAAACTTACTCAAATATTACACTCTACCCCACCTACTATTTATTACCTGCGAATTTTGTTACCAATTTATTTCACCAATATTTTCCTAATGTTTCTTCATATTTAAGTAAATTTTTTGCAAAACTATGTCTTCAAGTAATTCCCCAGATAATTAGTGC
The DNA here is from genome assembly GCF_012489685.1 of Lotus japonicus. Classification (NCBI taxonomy): domain Eukaryota; kingdom Viridiplantae; phylum Streptophyta; class Magnoliopsida; order Fabales; family Fabaceae; genus Lotus; species Lotus japonicus. The sequence goes on along the minus strand of NC_080045.1, from coordinate 2,798,584 downwards.
AATTCCAATTTTTCCTTTTATTTTTTTTTAGTCTTTCCTTCTTCTTATATACTTTTAATATGATCCTTAAAAAAAATTTATGCAAGTGTTTTAAGAGTTAAAGTTTAGTTTATTTTAGGTTACTAATGTAAAGATTCAAAATTCTGAATTGTTATAATTCCAAATTTCAAATTAATTTTATTGTGTTACTCTCCAATTGTGTTTGATTGAATGATTAATATGAATCGTTGTGCCTTTTCCGATGTAAAAAAAAAATGAATCGTTGCGCAATACTATTCTTATGGTTGATTGCTTAGATTTTGAAATCGCTTCCGATGGTTGAGGCCTTTGAGTGAAATCTGCAAATGTTTATTTGATCGAGATGGAAGCTTGAATGAATCCTACCTTTAAATTAAAATTAGTCATTTAAATTCATTGAAACACAACCCAAATGTTTGGAGAATAGCACAATAAAATCGATCTGGAATCATAGCAATTTTAAATTTTCAATCTTCACAAAACTAATCTAAAACAAACTAAACTTTAATTCTTAAAACACTTGCATCAAAATTTTAAAAGAAACATGTTAAAAGAAAAAAGGAAAAATTACAAAAAATAAACAAAAGGAGAAATTGGAGAAAATTGCACTAATTATCTGTGGAATTTACCTACAAATATAATTTTGTAAGAATTTTACTCAATTTTGAAGAGAAATTCGATGGAAAATATTGGTGAAATAAATTGGTAACAAAATTCACAAGTAATAAATAGTGGATGGGGTGGAGTGTAATATTTGCGTAAGTTTGAAGTTTTTTTTTCGAAAGTTGTGTAAGTTTGGAGTTTAGTGTCGTATAGGGAAACCTCAAGGTAGTGGAGTGTAATTTACTCTTTATGTTATCATGCTCTTATCCTATTCTGACCACCAAACAGACCCATAGAGAAATCTTATGAAAATGCAAAAGAAGAAAAATGAGTATGGGTAGAACTAAACTGATATGCAAAAGCAAACCTGAAGAGTAGAGTTCATGACATAGCTAGTCTCCCCTACTCCTTTGTTCATGTGAAGTACTTTTACGGTTTCCATTTCTCAGCTCTAGTTTGCATATAGGCGCGCGCTTACTACTTCATATATATGCTTGAAGATCACCTAGCCAAGAGAAACCCAAACTTGATGATCACCTAGCAGTATTCACCTGCCTCATTAGGTATAGGAAAAAAAGCTGTTTATATAATAGAAAGTTTTGTTTTTTTAATAAGGAAATAGCCAGCATAAGAAATTAAAGTAGCCACATATATTCTTTCAAAACAAAAAGCCACATATACTGAACAACAATATGATCACACTATCACAAAAATACAATGAACACTAATAGAAGCAAAGACTTGTAGGTGGTCGATCCTTTAAAAAAAAAACATCCGTACAATAATTGTCTGTAATTAGGTACAATCTCTGGTCACCGGATGCCAAGATCGATGTTCACTCATTTTCATTCCAAATTGGGTGAGATGTGTATGCAACATTACAATTGCATAAAAGAAACTAGACTCAGATTAAAGTCTTAAAATTCCATGAATACAATCAACCACTGAAATAAAAATAGTATAGAAAAATTGAACTTGTAAACAACTAAATTCAAGAAAAACGAACCAATTCAAGAAGGACATAAGGAGAAGAGGCAAACGACATCAGCATGCTGGTTGGAGAAACGGCCTGTCGGAGATCCACCACCGGACCACGTCGATCTAGGTCGCTGTGCCGTCGGCCAAGGGAAGAACAATTTTTTTTTTGAAACGGAAAGGAAGAACGTGAAAGGGGGGATTGGGAATTTTATTTTTAAAAAGGAGTACAAAGCTATTAACTAATTTAAATTAAATTAAATAATAAAATATATATTACGAAAATAAAATATTAAAAGTGATGTGGATAATAACGTGACACGTGTCACAATATAACTGGTACAACAAGGTCATGGGTGATATAGCCCAAAATTGCGCATGAGTTATTTAGACAACCCCTTAATACTGGAGATTACTCCCTCCGTTTCATAATAATTGTCCACTTAAAGAGAAAAAGTTTATTTCACAATAACTGTCCACTTAGAATTTCAATGGAGCATTAATTGATGTTTGTTCACATAATGCCTCTATGAGAAGAGATAAAAGTACATTGTAAAGGGTAAAATAGGGATACAAATTATATGTTTTAAAAAATTTACAAAATTGATTGCATTCCTTAATATGTGTGCATCTTCTCTAAGTAGACACTTATATTGTAATGGATGGAGTATTTATGTAGCTGTGCAAACACTAGTCAGTTCAGTTTAACTATAGTTAGTTACCTCTAGTTAGTTTAGCTTAACTGTGTGGTTAGATGATAGTTAGATTAACTACTATGTTAGATGTCTCATATTGACTAGAGATGACATAAATAATATTTATCAGAGTAGATCAACCTTCAACTCTTGAGCTAGCTTTTGAGTTAGGTTAAACCTTTCAAATTATAATATGATATCAGAATCTGTCTTAGATCCATTTGTTGGGATACCTCCCAATTTGAGACACCCTGCAAATGTCAAATCTTGCAAATCTCACGCTCCAGATATTCAGCCCTGACCGTGAAGGATTGTGTTAGAAGTTCATATTGGCTAGAGATTTGACATAAATGGTCTTTATAGTGGTAGAGAGCAACCCTCAACTCTTGAACTACTTTTGGTTTATTTGGGAGATATATAGTAATGAAAACACAACTGAATAAATTCATTTCTACACATTCAGAATTTTTCTATCTTGAATGATTCTTCTTCCTTTGTGTCAAAGCTCATATCTTAAAATTTACACCCACTTTATTTTTACATGCAATGTCTAAAATTTTTGAGTAAGTGATGTAGTGTAATTCACTAATGTAGTTTACTTCTCATCCAAATGTGGTTATTTTGTGCTTATTGTGGTACCTTAAGTCAAATCAAGATGTGATACTTGATGTGTACTAATAGAAAACATACATGTTGTGATTAAGTGAGTATTCATATATTTGTATTAATATTTTTTATAAATTTTAAAAATTAATATAATTATCACTATTACCTACGTAGTCATTTACATAGCTATTATGAAGCCTTCATCTCCTTTACATCGGAACCACCACCACTGTTCTCTTCGTTCGCCGGCTATGATCTCTAAATTTTGCTCTCCCAGTCTCCCTATTGTTAAGTCTCGACAGCTAGATCCTTCTCACTCTTCTTTTATCGGTTAGGGTCTCCTGATCTCGCTCTCGATCTTTTCTCTCTTTCTCTTTTTACTATGTCATTTAATGTGAGTATCACATCCAGAAAAATATTCTCAGTATCACAAAATTCACCTTTTTTTTTAGATTGGCAATGAATTAAGAGGCACAAGGAGTGCAACCCTTAAAAAGAAAATAAAAGAGAAGAATAGAAAGTACAAAGAGGTGTGCAGAGGAAATAAACAGCAGAGACAGGGCAAGACAAAGAGATAATAAAGAGAAACAGAAGGTCCATAGACAGCTGTAGGAAAAGCAACAATTCTTGGCCAGCTCTTCCAACCGCCCAATAAGTCACTAAGCCACCAAAAGAGAAACGAAGAACCACGGCCACCATGATCTATATAGGCAATGATGTATTCATCCTAGTTGCTCCACCAAGTCCAAATTTGACATGTGCACTGTCAATTAAAAGGGTCCAGCAAAACTATCCCAACCCCTCCAAACAGACACAGAATTCAACAATAAAATATAGGCTTAATCCTCATATTAGTCTATGTCTTTGTGTCGCCGTCTGAACAAGGTCCCTAATCGAAAAAATTTGTGGATTAAATCCTTCACTTTTAAAAATGTATGGAGTCAGTCCCTGCCAAGCTCCGGCGAGTGATGATGTAGCGTGCTGACTGTGTAAATGAAGCTGACATTAAACTAAAAAGATTAAATTAATTTACACATATGATAATTAACATAATTAACCTAATTCTAATTATAAATCAAAACTAATTAAACATTCTTAATTCCCCCCAACTAATCCTAATTCCCTAACCAATTACCCCAATTCCCAATTCATCTAATTAGTCTCTTTGTTGCCAACCTATATAATTAGGGAACAAAGAGACTAATTAGATGAATTGTGTAAGACCCTGAAATAAATAACTAGATTATTTATTTACTTTCGTCATATTAATTAATTAAGTATTTATATTCTATTATTTTTATGTTATTTTCCTGACTCGAACCCTTTGTGAGTCATGAAAATTATCCATATGATAATTAAATTCAATATGTTTGATTATGGCAAATGTTCCATTACAAAACTATCGACTGTAAGATCGATAGATTTCGTTTTCCAGAAATTTGATAAAGTTAGACTTTATCTCCGCAGAGACTTAAGCAAGACCCTGAACCAAAGGAGTTTGTGTTCGGAGCTCTTTCCGTAGTTTGCGTCCGCGTTGCTTTAATCCTTTCGTCTCTAGAAATCTCTTCCGCGAAGTAAGTTTTCTCATCTGGAGAATATTTCCCTAATCAGTTTTGTGTCAGATTTTGGAGTAGGTTGTTTCTAAAATATTTTCTCCTCAAATGATAATAATCACTATTGTCATTTTTCCATAAATTCATACTTAGCTTAGACGCAAAATATGACGACGTCATATTTGTTCTAATTGTCTCACAATTATTCTTTAGCCAGTTTTTACTCATTTCCTTGTTCATGGATCATTTTAACTTGATCACTTAAACTTGCTCAAAGTGATTTTAATTTATAGGGTCCCTAAGAATTTTTAGGATAATGATTTATCTTCCTAACATTTTTTCTATAGCTCTAAGAGTTAAATCCATCACTACCAAAATTAATTTATATCCAAATTCCTATCCTCATCCTATGATGTGAATGAAACTAAAATAAAGTTATTATGATAATAAACACTATGCATGCCAGTAACGTATGGAAATGCAAGTAGCTAAGGTCCATTTCTAACTCTAGTAAAGTCGGTTTATTTTTCCTTCACCAGGGGTAAAATGCTTGCTTGATTCCTTATATTATCTGAATAAAAACGTGTCCAACATTCTAGCTGCCATCACATAGGAACTTTCCACCTCCTCTTTGATGTATGATTCATCATCAAATTAATAAGCATGACAAAGCATGCTTGATCTCCTAAGCATTCCACCTCCTCCTTAGACTTATTAGGCGTGGCATGCTCTGATGAGTTCTTCATTCCATAACCTTGAGAGTTTCAGGCCTATATATAGAACGAAAATGACTTTGAAAATTACAAGAAAAGGATACACGAGAGAAATAGAGAAACATTGGCACACACCATTATTTTTCATTAGTTTTTGGTGAAAATCCTTGAGTGTTTGTCTTTAGTGTGAGAGGATTCTTGAATTTTGGGGAGCGGAAGTTAGGATCTTAAAGCTTAGAATTTTCTACAGCGATTAATTTTCTAAGATCGGAAGGGTTACAAGGTTCGCAATTTCTATGTACTACTCACGAAGGTAAGGGTAATTCAATATAGAAGTGTCCTTGAGTCTTGCCTGCTTTAATTTTACTGCATGTGTTTGAGATGAAGGTGTTTAGTTTGATTGCGAAGTTGACATGTTTTACTGTGATATATACTTGCTTACGCTTTCATTTCTGAGGCTTCTGCTAAATGTTTTCTGAGGCTTCGGCCATTGTTAAACCTTAAGGCTTACGCCTTTGTTTTCTTGGGCTTAGGCCATTATTCATTGCATAATGATTTACTTAATGAACTAGTATGCATAATTGAATTGACTTTTGCTTGTTGAGAATATGAATAACATGTGGTTACTCTGACTTGATTATTGGATCGGAAGTTGTTGATCGAGTGACTAATGAAGTCACGAGATGTTGTTGACTGACTTTGGCATATAGGGTTGAAACTAAAGTGGCAGTCCAATGGTTTTCGTTCCACGTGGTTGTCCCGTCTTTCGAGACGCCAAGTGACAGTACAATGGTTGTCGTTCCACATGACTGTCCCGTCTTTCGAGGCGTTATTAAGTGGCATTCAGGAGTTATCGTTCTCCGTATGTCCCGTCTTTCATGGGCGTTATTAAGTGACATTCAGGAGTTTTCGTTCTCCGTCTGTCCCGTCTTTCATGGGCGTTATTAAGTGGCATTTCAGGGGTTTTCGTTCCTCATCTGTCCTGTCTTGCGAGACATTATTGATCGATCCATTTTGGTAGCAGCATATAGTTGCATTATAGGGAACTAACACCTGACCCTATGTTGTTGGATTTTAGTTATTGGTTTATTGATATCTGATTTGATGTTATATTGTTGAGGTTATTATTATCTGATCTAATCTATGTTAAGTTGTTGATATATGAGTTTAGTTATATTGCTGGTTTTGTTGATATCTGGATTAACTTAAGTTGCTAGTTTATTTACCATGCTTGGTAATTAAATTTGAATAGCATGATTTTCTCATTTATATGTAGTAGTTGCATGGAGTTAACCCTTTCTATTTGCTACTTGTTATTTGGGCGCTTAACGCTATTAGGCGATGAAGAGCCTTCTGGCGATGCTTAGCCATGCTGAGATGGAGGAGGGATAGTAACCGGCGGAGCAAGGATGGAAGAAGCTCTATAGTTTTCCTCTTAGTAGTTTATGCTTGAGTCTTCTTTGTTATCTGAAAACTCTGTTACTAAAACCCTGTTTTCGCCACTGTTTAAGTGTGGGTACTTATTTTGGAAACTTGCTTATGCTATTGTAAGACACTATTATTATATGTCGGGAACGGGTTGTTTAATTAAGACTATGTTATGTATTAAACTGTGTTTAGTTGTTTTGAAAAGAAAAAAATTATCGTGTTTTCTTAGGATTACGAAATAGTCCTTAGACTTTGTTAGGTTACTAATGTGACTCCTCACTTGAGAAATTGGGGCATTACATTTGTGGTATCAGAGCTTTGGTTGAGAAAACTAGAGCTTTTGGGTAGACTTGTTTGCTTAAGTTGTTTGAACTCTGAGACCGATTGATGGGGTGTCAATCGGAGGAAGGGTGAGCTTGATTGCTCTAATATTGACTGTGTTTGAAGGTTGTTCGTGAGTGAATAACCTTATGTTAGTTAGTATTGGTTATATATTTTATGTATGTATAAAGGTATATATAGGTAGCTTATGGGTCTTTTTATCCCTCAGGCGGGAATGCAATTGCACCAGGAACTCTATCAACGAATTTGGAGAATGTGACTTGCTACAAGTGCAACAAAACGAGCATTTTGTTAATCGTTGTCTTGAGAATCCTAGGATGTGTTGAAACTGCAACAAACCAGGTCACACTGCTGTAGAGTGCAGGATTCCTAAGGTTGAGATGGCTGCGAATTTTGCTAGGGCAAGGAGACCTACTGTTGGTGGAAGGGTATACTCGATCATACTCGATCAGTGGAACAGAAGCTGATCGATTAGTGGAACAGAAGCTGATAAGGACGATGGTCTGATCCGCAGTACCTGCGAGATTGCGGGTAATTCTTTTATCGTGCTATTTGATTATGGTGTTACACATTCTTTTATAGACTTAGCTTGTGCGAAGAGGTTAAAGATACATGTGTCAAAGTTACCGTTTGACCTGATAGTATCTATCCCTGCTTCTAAGAGTCTAGTAGCTAAGACTCCATGTTTAGAGTGTCCTTGAACGTATCTAGATAAGAAGTTTGTAGCAAACTTAATATGTTTACCTCTAAAGGGATTGGATGTAATCATAGGCATGGATTGGCCGTCCCACCACCATGTTCTTATCGATTGCACCAATAAGGTTGTTATCTTCCTCGATGTTGGACTCGCCGAGTTCTTAAACTCATACTGTTCAAAGCTTTCTTTGAGAAAAAGGGCTTTAGTTCTCTTTGACTACAACTGTGGCGGAGACTAAGGAAAATGGGGTGGAAGGAGTTTTCGTTGTGCAAGATTTTGAAGATGTGTCCCTCGAAGACGTACCTGGAATTATTAGAGATTGAATAGATTAAGAGATGATCTCGAATTAGGTGAGATGGGCTCATTGGCCTTACTAGTGAGTTTTTTCTGAATTTCCATCTTCAAGATATTGAGCTTGATCAACTTAATATTGAGGGGGTGATATTCAGAATCACAGCTAGTATGAACTATGATAGGAGGGTTAATTGGAGTTGATCGTTGATTAGTCGAGTTTGGAAGAATAGTTTATGTTAAGTGCTTGATTTTCCTTGCGAATAAGTTTTAGTTTAAGAAATGAATTTCCCCTTGGGGAAGGTAGGAGAGTGAAAGGACAATAGAGGTCCAAACTTGGTGAACTTTTAGACTTTAAGTCTAGGAATTCTTGTCTTAAGTGTGTAAGATTTAGAGATTGTGAGATTTAGGGTAGGAAACTAAAGAATTTGATTGACGTAGGAGTGACAAGACTAGGGAAGGAAAGCTCTAGTGTTGAGTTGAAGACTTGATGTTGTTATATGTGGATGAGTCACCCAGAGCCTAAGTGTGAACGAACCATGAGGATGGACTGATCCGAGTGGGTTAAGTTTTGTCGAAAGTCTGACGTTAGAGATGTACCTTAGGCCTGGATCTTGAGTTTTGAGGAGTTTAAGGATTCTATCATAAGCACTCGATTGTAGGGGATTAAGATTTAAATCTATGCAAGTCGATAATTGTCAGATAGTAGTAATTGGTTAGTTCACGTGATTGCTCAAAGTAGAGATAGACTAAGTCAAGAGATTTAATGTTGGAGAGTCTTAACTATTCTTTCGAAAGTTATAATACCATGTGATTGTGTACTAAATACACTAGGAAGCTAGACTTGATGGATTAGTTAGACTCTAGAGGAATAAGTGGTGATCAAGCAATGCTTTTGGATTTTTGAGAAACATGTTAAGATTAACAACTGAGATTTGATATGCTGAATTAGAATCTTAGGGTCAAGATTGATTTTGATAAAATGAGAATCATAGGTGAATAAGAGAGTTAGTAGTTTTAGTTGTGATGTTAGCAGTTAGATCTTTTGAGGTTGAGAGACTAAGGATTGTTGATGTGAGACTGAGCAAGCTAGAGATGATGAGTCTCGAGTTGTGTAGAGTGTTAAGACTTGAAGTGAGTGGTGATTTGATTTGTGACTAAGTGGATGGTTGAATTTATGGTTCGAATGAGGGTAGTTCGGAAAAGAGATTTCATTGATGGATTGTTAGACTCTAAAGATAACAATTTGCTTAAGAGCTTTTGGTTAATGGACGTTGAGCGTGAAATTGTTGGTAGAAGACGCTTGTGACGAGATAAGAATGATATTAGCATGATGTTTATGGTTGTGAATATTATGGTTGAGCTGTTAGTGTGTGAGCATGACGATACTTGTGAGGTCGTTCCTGTAGGCGATTGAGTTAGGTGCTTAGGACACTAGCATGAACATGTTATCTAGATGATTGATAGATATCTAGGTGTTGCTTTTGTCTTGTATGTCACTTTTGAGGTGAATTCGTTGTGACGTCTCCCAGTTTTGGAATGCGTTTGACGCTACTTGTAGGTTGGAAGGAAATGTAAGGGAGTGATATTTCCGAGCTGTCTCTGACCAAGTTTCGAGGACGAAACTTTCTTTTTGGGGGGTAGTATTGTAAGACCCTGAAATAAATAACTAGATTATTTATTTACTTTCGTCATATTAATTAATTAAGTATTTATATTCTATTATTTTTATGTTATTTTCCTGACTCGAACCCTTTGTGAGTCATGAAAATTATACATATGATAATTAAATTCAGAATATGTTTGATTATGGCAAATGTTCCATTACATAACTATCGACTGTAAGATCGATAGATTTCATTTTCCAGAAATTCGATAAAGTTAGACTTTATCTCCGCAGGGACTTAAGCAAGACCCTGAACCAAAGGGGTTTGTGTTCGGAGCTCTTTCTGTAGTTTGCGTCCGCGTTGCTTTAATCCTTTCGTCTCTAGAAATCTCTTCCGTAAAGTAAGTTTTCTCATCTGGAGAATATTTCCCTAATCAGTTTTGTGTCAGATTTTGGAGTAGGTTGTTTCTAAAATATTTTCTCCTCAAATGATAATAATCACTATTGTCATTTTTCTATAAATTCATACTTAGCTTAGACGCAAAATATGACGACGTCATATTTGTTCTAATTGTCTCACAATTATTCTTTAGCCAGTTTTTACTCATTTCCTTGTTCATGGATCATTTTAACTTGATCACTTAAACTTGCTCAAAGTGATTTTAATTTATAGGGTCCCTAAGAATTTTTAGGATAATGATTTATCTTCCTAACATTTTTTCTATAGATCTAAGAGTTAAATCCAACACTACCAAAATTAATTTATATCCAAATTCCTATCCTCATCCTATGATGTGAATGAAACTAAAACAAAGTTATAATGATAATAAACACTATGCATGCCCGTAACGGATGGAAATGCAAGTAGCTAAGGTCCATTTCTAACTCTAGTAAAGTCGGTTTATTTTTCCTTCACACCAGGGGTAAAATGCTTGCTTGATTCCTTATATTATCTGAATAAAAACGTGTCCAACATTCTAGCTGCCATCACATAGGAACTTTCCACCTCCTCTTTGATGTATGATTCATCATCAAATTAATAAGCATGACAAAGCATGCTTGATCTCCTAAGCATTCCACCTCCTCCTTAGACTTATTAGGCGTGGCATGCTCTGATGAGTTCTTCATTCCATAACCTTGAGAGTTTCAGGCCTATATATATAGAACGAAAATGACTTTGAAAATTACAAGAAAAGGATACACGAGAGAAATAGAGAAACATTGGCACACACCATTATTTTTAATTAGTTTTTGGTGAAAATCCTTGAGTATTTGTCTTGAGTGTGAGAGGATTCTTGAGTTTTGGGGAGCGGAAGCTAGGATCTTGAAGCTTAGAATTTTCTACAGCGATTAATTTTCTAAGATCGGAAGGGTCACGAGGTTCGCAATTTCTATGTACTACTCACGAAGGTAAGGGTAACTCAGTATAGAAGTGTCCTTGAGTCTTGTCTGCTTTAATTTAACTGCATGTGTTTGAGATGAAGGTGTTTAGTTTGATTGCGAAGTTGACATGTTTTACTGTGATATATACTTGCTTACGCTTTCGTTTCTGAGGCTTCTGCTAAATGTTTTTTGAGGCTTCGGCCATTGTTAAACCTCAAGGCTTACGCCTTTGTTTTCTTGGGCTTAGGCCATTATTCATTGCATAATGATTTACTTAATGAACTAGTATGCATAATTGAATTGACTTTTGCTTGTTGAGAATATGAATAACATGTGGTTACTTTGACTTGATTATTGGATCGGAAGTTGTTGATCGAGTGACTAATGAAGTCACGAGATGTTGTTGACTGACTTTGGCATATAGGGTTGAAACTAAAGTGGCAGTCCAGTGGTTTTCGTTCCACGTGGTTGTCTCGTCTTTCGAGACGCCAAGTGACAGTACAATGGTTGTCGTTCCACATGACTGTCCCGTCTTTCAAGGCGTTATTAAGTGGCATTCAGGAGTTATCGTTCTCCGTCTGTCCCGTCTTTCATGGGCGTTATTAAGTGGCAGTTCAGGGGTTTTCGTTCCTCATCTGTCCTGTCTTGCGAGACATTATTGATCGATCCATTTTGGTAGCAGCATATAGTTGCATTATAGGGAACTAACACTTGACCCTATGTTGTTGGATTTTAGTTATTGGTTTATTGATATTTGATTTGATGTTATATTGTTGAGGTTATTATTATCTGATCTAATCTATGTTAAGTTGTTGATATATGAGTTTAGTTATATTGCTGGTTTTGTTGATATCGGGATTAACTTAAGTTGCTAGTTTATTTACCATGCTAGGTAATTAAATTTGAATAGCATGATTTTCTCATTTATATGTGGTAGTTGCATGGAGTTAACCCTTTCTATTTGCTACTTGTTATTTGGGCGCTTAACGCTATTAGGCGATGAAGAGCCTTCTGGCGATGCTTAGCCATGCTGAGATGGAGGAGGGATAGTAACCGGCGGAGCAAGGATGGAAGAAGCTGTATAGTTTTCCTCTTAGTAGTTTATGCTTGAGTCTTCTTTGTTATCTGAAAACTCTGTTACTAAAACCCTGTTTTCGCCACTGTTTAAGTGTGCGTACTTATTTTGGAAACTTGCTTATGCTATTGTAAGACACTAAACTTGCTTATGTATTAAACTGTGTTTAGTTGTTTTGAAAAAAAAAATTATCGTATTTTCTTAGGATTACGAAATAGTCCTTAGACTTTGTTAGGTTACTAATGTGACTCCTCACTTGAGAAATTGGGGCGTTACAAATTGGAAATTAGGGTAATTGGTTAGGGAATTAGGATTAGTTGGGGGATTAAGAATGTCTAATTAGTTTTGGTTTATAATTAGAATTGGATTAATTGTGTTAATTATCATATGTGTAAATTAATTTAATTTTTTTTAGTGCCATAACAGCCTCATTTACACAGTCATCACGCTACATCATCACTCGCCGGAGCTCCAAGCTCTGGCAGGGACTGGCTCCATACGCTTTTAAAAGAGAGAGATTTAAACTACAATTTTTTTCGGTCAGGGACCTGGTTCAGACGGCGACACAAAAACAGAGACTAATATGAGGATTAAACCTAAAATATATCTCAAGCCCCCCGAGCTATAAAAGTGTTATCTATCACCCCAATACAATTTTAATAAAAAAAATTAAAGGTTTGAATACTCTGGAGGTCCCTAGAATTGTATGGCGTATGAAAATAAGTCTCTGGATTTTCTTTTTCGAATTCGGGATCCCTGTAATTATTTTTTAATCTAAATAAGTTCCTACCCGTGTTATGTGCTTATGTGACTCGAAATTTACACAATCACTCATTCCACGTGACATTTTTTATTTTTCTTTTATGACACATGTTATAATCAATTATAATTTAACATTTTAATCTTAAAATTAATCCCTAAACCTAATAATCCCTAATCCTAATCCCTAATCCCAATTCAATCCAATCACTCTGCAATTCAATGGCTGTTTCATTCAACATCTGAGACTCCACCATCAACCCATCTCCATCCAACACTGCCATCATCCAAAGCAGGTCCCACTCCTTTCAACTCCGACATCTTCACCATCGACGAACTTGATCTCCATAGCAGCAGCAGTGACGATGAAGAACTAATCCCCGAAAAAGTCAAATTCGGCCCCTCCAATTTCCAGATTCTCAGAGTTGTCGGCCAGGGTTCCTTCGGGAAGGTCTTTCTCGTCAGGAAGAAAAACGACAACTCCGCCGCCGCCGCCGACTCCTCCGGCGACGGTGACGGCGTGTTCGCAATGAAGGTCATGAGGAAAGACACCATTATAAAAAAGAATCACGTTGATTACATAAAAGCTGAGGACATTCTCACTAAGCTCATTCACCCTTTCATTGTTCAGCTCCGCTACTCTTTCCGAACCAAATCGAAGTTGTATTTGATTATGGACTTCACCAATGGAGGCCATCTCTTCTGAATTTTGATGATGATGGACGAGATGTTAAAAGATGTTGATGAAAGGGTTTAATTAACAATTAATATTTAAATTGATTGGTTTATTGAATAATTAACTCACTTGGAATTAAAGAAAAATAAAAGTGCCATGTGGAATGAGTGATTGTGCAAATTTCGAGCCACATAAGCACATAACACGAGTAGAGACTTATTTAGATTAAGAAAATTTCTAGGGATCCCGAATCGGGAAAAAAATTCAGGGACTTATTTTCATATGTCATACAATTCCAGGGACCTCCAAAGTATTTAAGCCAAATTTTATATATACTTATTAATAAACGCTTATTAGTAAGTGTTTATAGCATCATGAGTGCTTAATGTAATTATATATCTTTTTCTATAAGCAATATTCAATTCGTTGATAGTAATGTTAGTAAATTAGTTCTTGTATTAGGATTTGAACTTGGACTTATTTACTCTTTGGGACAGGCTTCCATGCCCCAATTTTCTGGAGAAGCATGGGTGCCTCCCATTTCCTGGCTGCTGATTTTCTAAATTTTAATGGAATGGTCCGGATTAGTTGAGGAAAATAATTATGGTTTGGTCCTATGCACTATTCAAAAATATCTCTGGTCCTATTACATTTCTATATTCACGTAAATGACTGTAAAGTTTCTCTAATCCAGTATAGACCCTATGAGTTTTCATATCTTAATTTTAGTCCTAACTATATGTACACAAAACCATGGAGTAAATTCATTTTATGCATCCAAAATCTGAAGGATCCATTGCTCTTCTCTCTTCTCTAAACTTACTTTCTCCTTCTCCTACAAGTGACCATGGATTTGACTCGTTTCTCTTTCTTCACCAGCCTAGCCTTTTCTTGGCTAGTGATGTGTTATGGGATGTTGTCTCAAATGAGGAAGTTGTTGCTATGATTAAACCAAATGAGGATGGAGAGTAGTGGATTCAAAAGTAGGAATTGTGCATTGATGAGTGGTGGATCTAAAACTGGGGTTGTCCAAGGCAAAAAAATATGTCTATGGTTTGGTGATAAGGCAATCTCATAGATAAGTATCGTGAAATAATAGAAAAATAATTGCATAAAATTATTCTCACTTTTTGGGCTCCATAAGTGGTAACTAGCTAGGAAAAATAATTTTATATTGTTGTTCATTCAATGTTTGGTGAGAGTTTGTGCTAAATTTGTGTCTCCTTGATATTCCTCGTCAAGTCACGGTCCCAACAAGTCATATTAGAGCTTTGGTGGTGACTCGAGGCGGCCGAAATGGTGATTTTCGAAAATGACCCATTTTTAAAAGTGTTTGAAATTAAAATCTGAGGTCATAGATGGATTCAGAAGGCCGAGACGGGTCCGTAACAAGTTCCAGAATCTCAAACGGAGGCCGGACGGATCCACACTCTCCCCCACTTACCGGTGAGGTCGCCGGAGAGTGAGCTCACTCTCATCCACGCGCCCCACTTGCGCTAGAGCAAGAAGGAGAGTGGCGACCACTCTCGGCTGTGAGCCACACTCGCTGATGATGTCAGACACGCTGACGTGGCTTGTTCCGGTGCTGACATGTGGCATAATATGTTTTTTTAAAATTTTGGGTCATTTTTATCCGTTTTGGGTCCAAGTGGAGTCAATTCCAAGGTTTTTGACCGTTTTCGACACAACGGTGGTGTTCATTTCGCTAAAATCTTTCCAGATTTGTGGATATGACCAGATCAATGTCTTTCAATAAAATGTAGTAGTAATGTGTTTTTTGGTAATTTAGGTCATTTTTATCCGTTTTGGGTCCAAGAGGAGTCGATTCTAAGGTTTTCGACCGTTCTGGATGCAATGGTGGTGTTCGTTTTGCGAAAATCTATACTTATATTAAAACACTAACATTCCAAGAAATTTTTTGCAAGGAGAGCTATCCAACCCTCTTCCATCCAATCCCAAGCTTACACTTGTCCCCTCATGTATTATTTTATTACTTTTTATTCTCTCTTTCTTCATTCTGGGCGAGGGACCCTGGGGTCTCGCCCAGTCCACAAGACACCGAGCTCGAAGCATGAGAGCTAAGTGTGTCTTTAAGAAGAAAAACTAGGGCGAGTGCCGTAAGAAACTAATCAATGCTAAAACCTAAAGTTTAAAAATGAAGAACAATGGCCAACATGGCTCGGTGAGTAAAGCTTTTAAAATCTACACTTCAAACTTTTTGCTGCGCTCCCCTTCTCTGGGCGGTCTGAGTCCACAAGCAGGCTTGTGGCGATAGAATTTGGTTCGCTCGCCTCACCATAGCTACGCACGTGCTTTGAATCATGACACTTTGACATGTGTCGAGCCTTCGTCACGCGTCACGCCCTGAGGTGATGCTTGGGTCAGCGAATCCACCGAATCCCAACTACTATCTCTGAAATGTCCCTTCGAATCGTGGTAAAGCCTGACAATTTAAACCAATCATCCTCAACTGTTGTAACTTTCATTTAATGCACTGCCCTCGTTTCCCGAAAACCGCTCCACGCTCCTTCAAGTAATGATTCCACCTTTGTCATGATGAGGCACGATTCCCCAACAGTTTCTTATATCAACTTTTAAATTCCTCTTTCTTCTCTCATTCACCACTTCTGGAATCCTAACAATTTGCTGACAACTTGCTTCTTCTATCCCTTCGTCCTTAACTTTCTCTTCTAGCGAAAAATGACCTCCCAACGCCGCACCAAAGATCTTCTCGACCCCGCAACATCGCTCAAGCGTCTCCCTCTCCGGTTAACCCTCCCCCCGCCGGGGGGCTTCCCCTCAATGAGAATGAGAGAAACGCTTTTTGGCACCAAATCTTCTTCACCCTCTCCCCATCTATAGTTCGGGAACCCACTCAAGGGGCCATCTGCCAACCTTCTGAGTTGTCCACCGACAAGTCCATCGCCGAGTTGATTCGCCAAGCCAAAGGGTTCTGCCACGAGAAGTCCCTTGAAGATGTCCTCATCACCGGCCGGGGGTTGGACATTCGTCGTCCCTGGAAGTGTCGCGCGATCGAGCAGGGCGCAGAACAGCCCCACTTCTTTTATGTTTATGAGTACTTCTTCCTTGATCTGGGAATCAAGCTACCTTTCTCTCCCTTTCTCTGTCAGATTATGAGGGAGATCAACGTAGCCCCAAGCCAACTCCATCAGAACGACTAGGCTTTCATACGATGCTTTGAGATTCTCTGTAATGTCGTCGGTCTCGAAGCGAAGACCTCCTACTTCTTCTATTTCTACGGCGTGGAGCCGAAATCCATGAAGACCGAAGACCCTGGGTGGATCTCTCTGAAATCCCGTACGGGTCGGCAACGCCTTCTTCCTTACAAGAGCAACGTCAAGAGGGTGCCTGGGCGCCGATACTTTCGCATAATCGTGCATCCCACCTACCCAGAGGCTTTCACTCGCCGGGACAGGACCGCTCCGTTTCCCTTCTATTGGACCGAGAGCCCCCGCGACGTTCCTCCGCCGTCGGATGCATCACTAAGCGACGAAGACAAAGCCATCCTTGGCTTTTTCGTCGGGTTTCCTATCCTTGAACGCTCACAGTTGCTTGAGGCTGCACGGGAAAACTCCCTCCGTCAATTCCTAGTTGAAATAAACTTTACTAAGGCCGCGTTGCAACGCGCTCTGGCTTCTGACTCACTCGAGTTCCCTCCTGTTTTTAATACCAAGGTGATCAAGAGGAAGCGTGCTGTCGCCGACTCTGATGCCGAGGCCACCGTTCCCTCGTCGAAGAAGGTCAAAGGGTCCTCTTCGACTGACCCCTCCCCAGATGCCGCTGGATCTGGAGAAGCTATACCGAGCTTCGCCCCGCCGCCTGTAACTGACGCTCCGGCTTCTAGGCCCAACAATGATGCCACTCAGCCTTCCCCCTCAAAAAAGTCCCGGAAGTAAAAAAGGGTTGATCCTGGCCCTGATGGAAAATATGGGGCTGAGACTTCCTCGCCCCAGAAGTTGAAAAAGAAGAAGAAGAAAACCAAAGGATCCAATGCTGGTGAAGCCTCGGCCCCCCGCCAAGATCCGGGGAGCGAGAAAAAGACAGTTCCCGAGAACAATGCGGAGTCCTCGCCCTGTCCTGAGGGAATTTCCGCTGGTCCACAAACTCCTGAAGGCATTCCCCTAGTGATCCTTTCTCCTGATCGCTCAACTCCTCAGGTTGAGGCGAACCCACCTGTGGTCCCCCTTGTTCAACCAGTGAGTCCTAACGGTGGAAGTCCAACTCCCAGCGCCTCACCCGCTCCTCGCCACTCTTCCCCTGATGCTAGTCATCCCATAGCTGATGGTCAAATGGGTTGTGCTTCAAACCAGAAACCTTCTCCTATCGACTTCATGCTGACCGATTCCTTTTTCGGAAGTCTGGGGAGTTTAGGAATCCTGACCTCGACGAGGTAGCGTAGGAAGCCATCCTCAACCTTTTGCGCGCGGGGTGTCTCTTTGCCAAGCTATCCAGGGATTCCGCCTCTTCTGCGGAGGTGGAAAATCTTCACCAGAAGGCTAAGGAATACCGCGTGGCTACACAAAAAGCATACAGCGAACGCGACAAGTTGCTGACCCAAGTGGTGACTCAAACGGCGAAGCTGAACAACTTGGGTGTTAAGATGAGCCAGCGCGAGGAAGACTTCTCTGCTTGCAAATGAAGAACGGAGGAACTGGAGATGGAGCGGGACGAGTTGCAATAAGAGGTAAAGGCGAAGATGGAGGCGATCAACGCGAACAGAGCCGCTTATATTGTCAAGGACATGGAAATCGTGTCCCTTCGCAGCGAGTTGGGGGCGAAGAACGAGTCTCTCGCCGACGTGAGGTCCCAACTCGCGTCAAAGGCCCAGGCCCTTGCGGACATGGACTCCATAATCAAGACCTCTCAGGCAAGGTTGGTGGCTGGAGTTGCTGCCGAGGTCGTGGAAGAACGTGGCCGCGGTTTCTTTGATGCCAAAGCTTAGGTCCAACATCTCTACAAGGGAATTAACCTTGACGGAATGGGAGCTTTCAAGAAGGTTACTCCACATGGGCTTGTTGGCCTTGACGATCCCCCAGGCTTCACTGCTGAGCGTTTTGCTGCTGCTGAAATTGAAAGAGAGAAAATGTCAATGTATATTATCTTGTACTGATTTTCCTTTTCCCGTTTTGTAATTGAATATTGTTCCCATTTTGTTTAGTTTAATTTACGCATCGTTTCGTTGTGAATTTTCTCCTTGTGGTCGCCTCGTCGCCTTTAAGGCCTCGTTTCATTTTTTCTCCACCGTTTAGGCTTTGTTTCTCCTTTAGCGCTCGTGTAGCGATTTTGAAGGTGTGCCAAAGAAACTAGGACTTTTGCTCAGTTTTGAACTGAGGCTTTTCTTCACACCAATATTTCCCGTAAGAGCAGGTGTGGCCTTGGCGGTTTTATCCCGTCAAGGACTTACATTGCTAGGGGCCCAATGGCCATATGAGTTTACCCAGACTTACGCCTAGTTTGTGTTCTCGCCCATATTTCGGGGAGGCCTCGTATTCCCAGATTTCGGGGAGACTAAGGGAATAAAGGACCCACCCCATTTTGGGGATAAGTCGCTTTCCCGCACACATAGCCAACGAGAGGTCAGCGCTTCACGCCGGACTTTCCCGGGGTAATTCCCAGACATCAAGGTCGTGTTGGGATTGCCACCTTCGGGGAATTTTTCCCACCAAGCGAACGTGGCATGTTAGTTGAGTTGCTATTTGGATAGCCCCGGTTCGCGCCGGCCTTTCCCGGAGCAATCCCCAGACATCAAGGTCGTGTTGGGATTGCCACCTCCGGGGAATTTTTCCCACCGGGCGACCGCATCTTTTGAGTTAGGAGTATTGCCGGTGAATATCCTTTTGTATTTCATTTGTAAAAGATTTTTTTTTGGTACATTGAGGGATGCCTCATTAAAAAACTCCCGAGATGGAGAAAAAGAGTGCATCTTTATTTTTTTGTCCTATTCCTTCTGATATTCCTTCCAATGTTGTTCCTTGGCTGCATCCTCGCCCCGGTTGCCAAGCCGTCAAGTCAAAGTATTATGCCCAGCACCTCGCCCTTCGTGCCTGACGTACTCGCCACCCACTCCCTGCTATTGTAGAGTTGCCTTTCTCGCCAGCTTGCCTCTAATTCACTCTCTTGTTCGTTCCACTTGGCTTTTTTGTTCTCGAGAGTCATTGTTCTGGCCGATTTCCCTTGCTTCACCTTAGCCTTTCCCTTGTTCTTGTTGCGATATGTCGGGCCTCTCTTTCCCGCCTTCTGCTTTCCCTGGGCCCGCCCAAACACTTCATTTCCCTTTTGCTCGTAACCTTGGCGCCGAAGAATTTCTGGGTCCATTTCCTGGCTTATCGCCGTTTTCCATTCCTGCTCGTTCGGTCCCTTGCTCGAAAGAGTTGGTGTCCTGAACCGCGGAAGTTCCCATAGTGTCGCATCTTTCGAACTCCAACTGAAGAGGTCGAAATTGTCCTCTACCCACTTCTCCAATCGCCGCTCCTGCCCTGGCGTGAGCCTAGGCTCGATCGCCAGCACCCCCTACTAAACTTATACCTTTCCAAGTCGTCAATAATTCCTGCCCAACGTTCCTTTGCCCGGATATCTGTGAATTGCCTGTTTCGCCCTGCCTTACCTTCTTGCTTAACCTGGCTCCGACTGTCCCGTTGTCTCTTCTCCTTCCTGTCGAGGGTCTGTTCTGTCTCCTGCTTCTGCCCACTCAACCTGTCTTGTTTGCTTTCTAAAATCTCCACCTCGTGGCACCGGTGTCCCTCTCCAGCTCCTTTCTTTCCGTACATGCTGAGGCAGTTGTTGTAGCACTCTCTTGCCCTTCTCTGGTCCACCACGATCTTCCCCACTCTTCCGCACATCAAGGGGTATTTCACCGCCAAGTGTGCTGTTGAAATCACTGCGCAAAGGCGGTTGAGTGTGTTTCTCCCAATGATGACGTTATATGAAGCCACAACCTGCAACACCAAGTACCTCACACGAAGAAGTTTGGCATTCTCATCGACACCAAAGATTGTGTCCAAATCGATATACCCTCGTACCCATACGTGCTCGCCCGAGAAACCTACCAATGTCCCTGTGTAAGGCATCAGATCTTTATCCGTCAATCCTAGCTGGTCAAACGCATCCCCATAGATGATATCAGCGGAGCTTCCCTGATCCAGAAGAACTCCCCGCACATTGAAGCTGTTTATCCTTATCATGACAACCACGAGATCATCCTTGTGCGTCTTTATTCCTTCAAAATCCGCCGACGATATCACGATATCTGGATGTTGGAAACCAAAACGGGTATCATACTGCTATACCGACGTTACTGCCCTGACATGTCTTCTCCTCGCCGAAGCTGTTTCTCCGCCTCCACCGAAACCACCTGCAATCGTATTTATCGTCCCAACCGGCGGCTCAAGGTCCTTATTGAAGGTTTCCTCCGCCCCATTTTCCGTGTGGCCGGTGTTTCCTTTTTGTCGGCGCTTGGGGTACGGCGGTGATCCTCCCGTTTACGATCAGCTTGTTGGCGAGACCCATTATACCGGTTCCCTCGTTGCCGCTCCCCGCTCCAGCGATCATCACGGTCACCCAGCTGTGACCGCCCCGCTCGGATGAGCTTCTCAATTTCATTCTTCAGAGTAAAACAGTCCCCAATGTCATGTCCCGCCGAGCGGTGATACTCGCACCACTTGGTCTTATCTAACATCGCCCGGGGCGAGCCTGTTTCTTTCTTGCCTTCCTCCACTGCTTGTGTCGCCTTAACCTCACGCAGCAGCTCCGTCAAATGCGCACTCAAACTTTTCCCTGACTCCTCTCGCCGACGAGAGTCTACTTGTTGCCAGGGTCGGCGACGCTCGGAATTCTCCTTATTGGGGTACAATGGTTCTCTCGGCGCTTTTTCATTCGTACGCATCTTTCTGTCTCGTCTCTTGCTCCCTTCCGCTTTCTCTGTGCTCGGCTTATCCTCTGGCGATGCATCCCTCTGATCGCCATCTTTCTCTACCTTCGTACGCCTTCGCTTAAAAGCATCGTCCTCCTCGTCAAGTATATAAGTGTTTGCTCTCGCCTGAACCTCAGCCATTGATCGGGCCGGCTTGCGACTCAACTTGCTATTTAGCATCCCAGGTTGCAATCCGTTCTTGAAGGCACGAGCACAGGCATTCGGCTCTGACTCCTCTATTTTTACCGACGCGGCGCCGAACCGTTTCACATACTGCTTCAGAGTCTCGCCCTCAGACTGGCGCACATTGTACAAGTCCTCAATCGTCACTTGTTTGGTTTTACTTGCCGAGAACTGGACTAAGAACTTGGATGAGAAGTCACGGAAATTCGTGATTGATCCTCGGGGCAGTATTGTGAACCATGCCATGACAGTGCCTTTGAACGTAGCCGGAAACATCCTGCACTTTACAGCATCGGAAGCGGCACTGATCACCATCTTCGTGTTAAAGTATAGCAGGTGTTCCTTGGGATCAACCTTCCCGTTGTACGTCTCAAGGACAATATTCTTCATATTATCTGGAATCGCAACTTCCCTTACAGCCGCCGAAAACGGCTCAAACACAGCTACGGCCTTGGCCTCGCGCTCCCCCTCGTCCTGCTGTTCGACGCGATAGTACTCCAGTTGCTCCTACAAATAATCGTTTCACTGGCGGATGTCATCAACACTACGAATCAAGCGTCTCCAATCTTGACTGGAGATCGGTGCCTGAGTCTCCTCTCCCGAGTCCGGAGGTGAATGCTCCGGCGTCCTCTGCTGCTCCGGCGAAGTAGGTGGAGAAGGCAATGGAGGCGTCGGAGAAGGAGGAGGCGGAGGCGGAGGCGGTGGCGGAGGAGGAGAAGTTAATTGGTCGCGGTCTACCTCTCACGCGACGCGGCGGCGAAACGCGTCGTCGCTCTCGATCCTCATCACGTCGTCTACGACGCGTTTCCATCTGCTTCGGTAGTGAGGCAAAGAATTCAAACAAACAATCTTGAAAACTGAAGAAAATTGCACAGAAAATCGAGCTTCACGCAACTGAATCACGATCCACGTAGTCCGGGAATCAAAATCTACCGATCCCCACAGACGGCGCCAAATGTTCTATCCTGAGAACATTGAATGGGGTAGAGTGCCCAAAGTGTGAGAAAAGTGATACGAGTGTTTTAGAGAGAGAAGTTCTAACCGCTAGAGAGAGAGAATAACTGAATTTCAATCTGAATATTTCTCAAATGAGCTCAGAGTCCCTTACAATTGGTAATCATCCCCTATTTATAGGCGTGGAGTTGGGCTTGGCTCTTCTGATATGTCTTAATGGGCCATTTGGGCCTCGGGGAGAGAGGCTCAAGTCCCTGGCGCGCTCCCTGCCTAAGGTCAAATGCCTCTGGGCGAGGGACCCTGGGGTCTCGCCCAGTCCACTTTCAATTTTATTTTACCATTCTGATTCCTTCTCTTTTATTTAATTTCTTTTACGGTTATTTAAAATTTAAAATACTTTTTAACTTTAAATTTTTTTTTATAAGCTCTTTTTAACGTTAGACATTCTTTTTTTTAAACAACTTTAGAATATCTATCTATACTCATATTAAAACAAGAATACTTGAATATTTTATTCCCCTCCTCTCTATTTCCAATATCTTCAATTATAAAACGTAATTCCGTCCAAAAATATGCCACAATTATTTGTCTACTGTTACAACTTTAAATGATAGTATGGATATGCACATTCGAATAGTTATTTAGTTAATGAATGAAAAAACTAAATTTGAGTCTTATATTTTGGAAGAAAAACTAAATTTAGGGACATTACATGTTTAACTTTTTTAATAATTAAACAAAAAAATTTTAAAAATAAAACAAAAGGTACAACCAGTTATACATTTTCACAAAAATAAGAAAATATCTCACATATTTTTCCAAAATAAAAAAAGGATGTGTTGAAAATTTTATATTGTTACAAACATTTCAAAAAAAAAACTGAGGGACTTAATAAAACTGAATTGGAATTGGTTTTTGGTTCTTCAACACAAAATAACTTTTAGTCTTTTGCATTTCTTATTCCAATGCAATTAATGAGAACGAATAATGATTCATAGACATAGGAATAGTAGAAACACCCCAAACACCCCTTTTTCCTGCGGATTTGGCCAAATAATGATTTGATGTGAATAAGTTGTAAAGAAATATTGATTTTGGCTATGATCCAGGTGTCGGGAAACGATTTCTAACCTATCTTTTTTGTTGTTATACTCTGTAGTCAATTTTTGCTTAATTGTTGCAAAATGGTTACCCTGTTCATCTTCCCCTTTTCTAATAGGTTTATTTTCTTAGCAGGCTAGATTTCTCTAATCAACTCTTCATCCTTTTCTAAAAGCATATCGTTTTTGTTTGGACGTGTATTGGATATACTATTTTTGGGACTCCATTCATTGATGTATCATTGTTAATTTTGCATCTGATTTCTTATCACAAAAGTATGTTCTTTTCATATAACACTTTCTATTTTTGTATTTTGGAGAACTGTTTTGGTGTAATGGAAGGAGTGATTTTTATATAAATTATGTCGTTTATGAAGAAGTCTTATTTTCCTCTCTTAAGTCTTAATATGGAAAAACAATTTGGTGTTTATTATTTTGGTCAAATTTCTCGAACTCTAAGATAGGATTGGTGTCTTTGTGAGCATTGTGAACACCAAAATCCCATTCAAAGGAAATGGACAGAATATATTGGAGATGACATTCAATATTGCTTCTGCTGTCATGGTCCAAATATTTCAATTCAATAACATTTAATTTTATCAATGTTAAGTAAGCTAACCTCATTATTTTTCTCTAATCTCCAGTATGCTATTCCGCAGTGTTGGATTTTATTAAAATCAATGATTCTGAACAAGATGCAGGCCCGTATGCAGGAGGAGAGGAAATGAAATTTGTACAGCTATACCTGAGTTCTGTTGGGATCAGTAGTTTATTGGACATAAGTTTATTGAGCAAGCATATCTCTTAAATAAACTCATGGGATTGATTATAAAATAAAGTAATAGTTGGAAGCTTTAGAAATTGGAATTTGCCTATATCTTTCCTTTTTATGAGGTCATTGTTTTTAGTTGACGTTGCTACTGAGGTTCTTGCTCAATTCATTAGAAGTTTTAGTTGTTATTTGTAATTTCATCATAATATTCCCTTGAAGCATTCATCATTCTCACTACAACTCTGCTGCTATTTTGTTGCACACTATTAGGTCAGGTTTCTCCAAAGTTGTTCTCTTATTTAGAATTGGTACAATCATCATTCCTTCATTCAATTTAGTAGGCTTAATGTTAATTCACTGTTGTTGGTAGGGAGGATGTTAGATAATCTAGATTCCTCCCAATCAGGACCATGGTGAGGAAAATAAAAACTTTAAGTTCTGCATTATTAGTTTTTTTTGTTGTCTTTGCAGTCCTTTAATGCATCTAATGTTGATGTATATTCTCTTTGTAGATTGCAATTCAAAAATAGCTCTCTTGATATGACTGTTCTGGTACAATAGAAAGCTGTGGAAAATGTTTTGAATCTGGCTGCATATCAAAAGATGGGCCCTCAAAAGATTTGTGTATATGATTCTATGCTTTGTTATTAAGCAAGGTGTCACCGTAAGCACGAGAACTACATGTTTTTAATTCTCTTTGACTATCTTTTTATCCAGCAGCAAAAAGAACAACTTCATGCTAAAGTCTAACTATTTTTTTTTATATCAAGGATGGCAAATTCATGCTTCTATTATAGAATCTCTTATAAGAAAGTTTGACTTCACTTTCATTTAATTCTTAACTTAGGTAGAAGATCTCATTTTCCCCCAATCTTTTACTCTATTCTATCTTTTCATTTCTCTCTGCAGGGATGATGTTTTTAAAGTCATCCATTAAAGATTGTCAAGAAGGAGAAAATCTGAAAGATATTTTGGTTATTGAAATTGGTTTTGTTTTTTGATGTATTTTGCTGATTCTTTGAGCCATGGTTTCCCTTTTAAGAACCTTGATTTAGTTTTTTTTTTATTTTTTTATTTCAAGTTGCTCTATGAGTTGGGTTCCTGGATGTAATGAATGTTTCAATGATATTATGTTCATCCTTTTGTTTGATGCAATGGTTCTTACTATATTTTAATGTTTGATTTATGTATCAATCTGTATTATTTCCATTATATATGTTTTTTTTAAGAGAGATATATTAAAATCAGTTCTTAAATAAACTTTTTAAAAAAACTGGTTTTTTGATATTTTAAATAAGTTGTATCAATTGAAAAAAGTGGAGAAACCTAACTTTGAATAAAGTCTAATTTGAAATAGTTGTGTTAACTCAGGAATTAAATTTTAATTCATTGGGGTTCTAATCTGGACTGGGCGAGACTCCAGGGACCCTCGCCCAGGAGCGCTAGTCCTGTACTGGGAGTGCGCCAAGGTCTTGGGCCTCTCCCACTGAGGCCCAACCGGCCCATTTAGATGGATTAAAGGCGCGGAAGCCTGACTCAGCCCCTATAAATAGGAGGGGAATACCAATTGTAAAGGACTCTTAGCTCATTTGAAGAATATTCAGATTGAAATTCAGTTACTCTCTCTCTCTCTCTCTAAGCAGTTAGAGCTTCTCTCTCTAAATCGTTCATACCGTTTCCCTCACACTTTGGGTACTCTACCCCTTTCGATGTTCTCAGGTTAGAACATTTGGCGCCGTCTGTGGGGAACGGTAGATTTCGATTCCCGGACTACGTGGATCGCGATTCAGTTACGTGAAACTCGATTTTCTGTGCGATTTTTCTCCAATTTTCAAGGTTTTCTGATTGCGTTTCTTTAATACATTGGCGAAGCTCGATGGAGGAACATGGACGATCACAAAAAGGAAGTGTGAAGAGTACAAGAATTCCGCTGCGGCACCGCGCGAACATGAGAAAGCACAAGAAAAGGGTGAGGTATTCAGTTTTCTTGTCGAGCGTCTCAAGCGGCGCGCAACCTCCGCCTCAGACACCGAATATTGGTAGCGGTTGGCAAGGGCTGATTTCCGATGTCGTTAACTGTTTGGAGCGACAAGATAAAGAGAGCCGAGCAGTAGACGCAACACCAACGCCTGGTGATTCATATGAAAGGAGTTACCGAGCATCTTTACGACAGCCAAAGTTTCCTTCCTTAAAAGGGAGATTGAAGGCGGAATGGTGCGCTTATCACCGAGCCTCCAGCCACGCTACCGAAGAATGCCACGCTTTACAACCGCGGTGGGGAAGTTAATAACAACAGGAAAAATTGCCAAAGCATGGGACAATGTGTCTTCAACGCCTAAGGAAGTAGGCACGATCGCCGGAGGGTTCGGTGGAGGAGGAGTCACTAGCGCGGCACGAAAGCGCTACGCTACAGGTTGGCATTAAACCCAGGAATAAATCCAGTGACCCAGACTCGCCGGAGAATGGGCGATGAAAAGGAAAAAGCAATCCAACAGGAGGCGAACAAGTTACTAGCTACAGACTTTATTCGAGAAATCAAATATCCTACCTGGCTGGCAAATGTAGTAATGGTAAAAAAACCGAACGGAAAATGGCGAATGTGCATGGACTATACAGACCTAAACAAGGCATGCCCTAAAGATTCCTACCCACTGCCAAGCATAGACAGGCTGGTAGACGGAGCTTCGGGGAATGAACTCCTTAGCTTGATGGACGCTTATTCACGATACCACCAGATCAAAATGCATCCTGCTGACGAAGACAAAACAACCTTCATGACCGCCAGAGTAAATTACTGTTATCAAACCATGCCTTTTGGATTGAAAAATGCGGGGGCGACGTACCAGCGATTGATGGATAGAGTGTTCGAGGGCCAAGTAGGAAGAAACATGGAGGTGTATGTCGACGATATGATCGTCAAATCAGTTTTGAGGGTGAACCATCATGAGGATTTAACAGAGGCTTTTGGTAGAATCTGAAAGCACAACATGAGACTTAATCCGGAGAAGTGTTCTTTCGGCATACAGGGGGGAAAGTTCTTAGGTTTCATGATTACGTCAAGGGGAATTGAGATTAATCCAGATAAGTGTAAGGCGATCCAGGAGATGAAAAGCCCGAGCAGCGTGAAGGAAGTGCAGTGATTGATGGGGCGGATTGCGGCCCTATCCCATTTTCTCCCTCACTCGGGCGATAAGTCAACCCCGTTCTTCAAATGTCTTAAGAAGAATGCAGCGTTCGAGTGGAGCTCGGAGTGCGAAGAAGCCTTCACCCGCCTTAAGGAGATGTTGTCAGCACCACCTGTTCTGTCAAAGCCAGCCCAAGGCCTTCCTTTGCACTTATACTTCTCCGTCAGCGATCACGCCATCAGCTCGGTGATCCTCCAGGAGGTAGACAGAGAGCAGAAAATCGTTTACTTTGTAAGTCATACACTCCAAGGCGCAGAAATCAGATATCAGAAGATAGAGAAGGCGGCGCTCGCCGTCCTCATCACCGCCAGGCGCCTAAGACCGTATTTCCAAAGCTTCCAGGTAAAAATAAGAACTGATCTTCCTTTGAGACAGGTGTTGCAGAAGCCAGATCTGTCGGGAACACTCGTCGCGTGGTCGGTAGAATTGTCAGAGTATGGTTTACAGTATGATAAAAGAGGGAAGGTCGGTGCATAGACTTTGGCTGATTTTGTGGTTGAATTAACGCCGGAAGAGGGCGAGAAGGTGAGCACGCAATGGATTCTGTTTGTCGATGGGTCGTCAAATGACAACGGAAGTGGAGCTGGGGTCACGCTGCAAGGACCAGGGGAGCTAGTGTTGGAGCAATCCCTCATATTCCAGTTCAAGGCTAGTAATAACCAGGCGGAATATGAGGCTCTGATTGCAGGGCTAAAGCTGGCGATCGAAGTACAAATCGACAGTTTGCTAATCATAACAGATTCATTGTTAGTGGCGAACCAAGTCAACAGGGAGTTTCAAGTAAAGGATCCGGCCTTGGTTAAGTATCTGGAGCGCGTACGGCTGCTCATGGGTCGTTTGCAAGAGGTTGTAGTTGAGTTTGTTCCACGAGCGCAAAATCAAAGGGCGGACGCCCTCGCGAAATTAGCGAGCACTCGAAAACCTGGAAACAATCGAAGCGTGATTCAGGAGACGCTCGCCAACCCCAGCATAGAGGGAGAGTTGGTTGGTGGCGTCGGTTGGTCACCGGGAGACTTGGATGGATCCCATCGTCGACATCCTGGCGGGGGAATCAAGCGATGTAGTGAAATACTCAAAGGCACAAAGGAGAGAAGCGGGGCACTACACATTACTGGATGGGATCCTCTTCCGGCGGGGATTTAGTTCGCCTCTCTTAAGATGTCTTGCGCCGGCGAAATACGAGGTTGTTATGACAGAAGTTCACGAGGGAGTCTGCGTTAGCCACATCGGAGGAAGGTCACTGGCGAGCAAAGTCCTCAGAGCGGGTTTTTACTGGCCCACAATAAGGAAAGACTGTGCGGAATTCGTAAAGAAATGTGAAAAGTGTCAAAAATTTGCGGACTTGCCCAGAGCCCCGCCAGAGCAATTGGCCACAATTAGCTCCCCTTGGCCCTTTGCCATGTGGGGGTTGACCTGGTCGGACCTTTCCCTACCGCCAGGTCACAAATGAAGTTCATCCTCGTGGCGGTGGACTACTTTACCAAGTGGGTGGAGGCTGAGCCCCTTTCGAGCATTACAGCGGCCAAAATCATAAGTTTTTACTAGAAAAGGATCGTGTGCCGGTTCGGGGTGCCGAGGGCGATCGTCTCAGAAAATGGAACGCAGTTTGCGAGTAATCAAACCAGAGAGTTCTGTGAGGAGATGGGTATTCAGAGGAGGTTTTCCTCGGTGGAACATCCACAAACTAACGGGCAAGCGAAATCGGCAAACAAAGTCATTTTGCGAGGTTTGAAGCGCCGGCTCTTAGAAGCAAAGGGGGCCTGGTTGGATGAGCTCTCGATTGTAATCTGGTCGTACAACACTACGCAACACTCAACTACGGGGGAAACTCCATTCAGGATGACTTATGGGGCGGACGCCATGCTTCCCGTGGAAATAGACAACAGTTCGTGGCGAACAGTGCCGGAGTTCGAGGGTGAGAATTCTTCAAACATGGCGGCAGAGCTAGATTTGCTATCAGAAACGCACGATGAGGCCCGCCTCAGGGAGGCTGCAATGAAGTAGCGAGCTGCAGCCAAATACGACTCAAAAGTACGGCCGAGGGAAATGCATAAGGGGGACTTGGTGCTTAAGAAGCGGACAGGGATCACCGGAAACAAGCTAAGCCCAATCTGGGAAGGACCTTACAGAATCTTGAGAGTTTTGGGAAAGGGACGATCCTGGAACGCAACAAGCTTAAAGTACTACTGCAGCTAATGAATCGATGGAGAGCTGGATTTGATGCAAGGGCAAGAAGCGCGCCTCACATAGGCTGAAGAGTTAAAAATAAAAATGACGAAGTATACTTTTGTACTCCATTTCAAGGAGTTATTGGCCAAAGTTCCTAAATGGTTAAAACAAAGACACGTTCTTGTTCTCCATCTCGGGAGTTTGTTGACTATCACGTCTGATTGAAAATACAAAAATTGTATCCAGCAATTTCAATCACACTGAATTGCGGCGAGAGATCGGTGGGAAAAATTCTCTGAAGGTGTCAATCCCAACACGACCTTGATGTCCGGGGATTGCTCCGGAAAAGCCGACGCAACTCGCCGTCACTCATCGACGATGTGTGCGGATAAGCTTCTTATCCCAATAACCTCCCCGAAATATGGGCGAGCATTCTTCAACTTGGCAAAAGTCTCGGGTAAACCCATATGACCATTGGGCCCTGAGCAATTGTAAGACCCCGCCTAATATGGCTAGTGGGGCCACACCTGCTCTTACGGGAAATACGTGTGTGCAAAACAAAAGCCTCGGTTCAAAAACTGAGCAAAAAGTCCTAGTTGAGCCCGGCACACCATCAATGTCGTCAGACGTAATTCAGAAATAAGGAAATCGTAAGGGCCCGAGAGAAGAAAATTAGAAAGCGCTCAAGCATGCATAAAAAATTTAAGGAAACTAAAATCGAATTAATTAACTTGAAGTAATAGGCAAATCAAACAAAGGAGTACTGACATTACAATAATCCAAATTAAGGAAGTTTCATATCTATTTGTCTTTTTCTTCTTGTTCCACAGCATCTCCAAGGTCAACACAAACGACCTCTGGGGGATCATCAAGGCCCTCCAGCTCGGCGGGGGTAATCTTCTTGAAAACTCCCATAGGGTCAAGGTTGATGTTAGGATGGAGGTGTTTGACTTGAGCTTTGGCGATCAGGAAACCGCGAATACGTTCATTGGCGACTGTGCGGGCAGCTTCCTTCCTTATTTTATCCTCCAAGGCGAGGGCCTGAGCATCCTTCTCCACCAAGAGCTTGCACTTGGACTCCAGTTCCAACTGGGCGTCGGCGAGCGTCTTGCTCCTGTCTTCCAATCTTCTACGCAAATCAGCAACTTCCTCGCCCTTAGCGGAAAGGTCCTTCTCTTGGGAAGCAACAATGGCTTCCTTGGAGCTGAGGTCTTTGCAGAGCTCTTCAACCTGGTCCTCAAGTCGTTTTTCTTTTTCATCCGCTGCAGCCTGGGCAAATTTTGCCTCTGTGAGGGCTTTCTGTATCTTCTTGTTTTTGTCCACCTCACAAGCCAGCTGGTTGGACAGAACAGGTCTCATTGGCCTGGAGATTGGCAGCACGCAGCTTCTCCACCTCCTGACGAAGCCCCGCGATCCTGGTGAGGGGTCGTGCCTGCCAGGCCACCTGAGCGAACAAACAACAGGCGCGGAGAAGGTTTTACACAGCCTCCTGAGCGACGTCCTGCGGGTTCTGGCTGGGAACCTCCCTCAGCTTCTCAAGATAGGGATGGGAGAGCAAGAAGGAAAAGGGGTCGGAAGTGGAATCGCGGGAAGGCTCTTTTGGACAGTTAGAGGAAGACCCTATTCTCCGTCTCCAACCTTTGAGGAAGTGGGGTTAGATGGATCAGGAGTCACACAGGCAAGAGAAGAGGGACGAACGGAGGATGGCGACAGCTGGGCCTCCGCCTGAGACAGTGGGTGTGACGCCCTGAGATGAGAAGGGCGAGGATTGATCGCCTTCTATGTGGAGGGACGCACCACACCCGAACAAGAGGTATTCCGAGACTGTGTAGGGATGGACTATACAGTTGAGGAGGGCATATATGATTTGATTGTACTACCCATAACAACAAGTTGCAACTTCTTTTCGGGAGCCCAACTGATAAGAACTCCATGGTTAAGTGTGCTTGCCTTGGAGCAATATCGTGATGGGTGACCTCCTGGGAAGTTTTCCCGGGAAGTGCGCGAGGGAGGACAAAGCGCACTGAAAAGACTCGTGTTGTTACCGTGAGGCCAGTCGTCAAGTCGGGATGTTACAGTGGGCGAGGTAAGTCCTCGGCCGAGGAAGTGTTCGCTTCCTCGCCTTGGTCAAGAATGGAGGAGTCGTGTGCACCGGCTGAAGCAGAGAGAGCGGGAGTAACTTTCCCTCCGCCCGCGGTATCCAGCTGAGAAGCTTGAGAGTCTGGCTCACTTAGTTTCTTCTTTTTTGAGGAGCCGTCGTCTGCCGGTGAGTCTGGCCTCTTCTCTCCGGCGCGAACAGGTGTAGGAGCTTTGACAATCCCAGAAAGAAAGGCCTCCATCAATTCAGTAGTAGAGAATTTCATTTTTCCTGACAAAAAGACAAAGAACAGTCATTAGAAATAAAAAGCTCAAAAGAAAAGAGAGAAGAGGGCGATGAAGGGAAAAAGAAGGAAACCTATTCGACGAAACAACTTAGATCCAGGAGAAACGCCAAGCAGTTCGGCGCAATTAAAAAGGGGAAGCTGGGATAAGAGCCCAAGAGAGAAACTTTCTCTTGAAGAAGAAGAAATTTTGGGGGAATCAGATAAGGGTTTAGGGCGCAGTGTCCAGTAAAATGGAAAGAGAGCTTTTCCTTTTCTCTCTGTAAACAACGAGGAATAAGCAGGGTGGACAACAACCCAGAAGTATCGGCGAGCCAAATAAGATTCAGAACTGACCTGATGAGGAATAAACCGCTCTCGGCCTGGCCGGGGAACCAGAATGACCCAGCCGTGGGTCCCCTGAGACTGAGGATCTATTCCAAAAAAGAAAGAGAAAAGGGCGGGGGAAGGCGCTACATCAACACTATGACAAAGGATCTCAAAGCACCGCAAATAGGTCCAGGAACAAGGATGAAGTTGGCACGGAGAAACGTTGATGTCACATAGCATTTGGGTGAGAAAAAGGCGAAAAAGGGGAGTTTAATGCCCAAATCGAGAAACAGGAACTCGTACACAAAGAAGAAGTGAGAATACTTGGGGTTGTTAAGTTCACGATGCTGCCAAGGGCGGTCCAACTCCTAGCATCCAGATTGGAATTAACATTTGTGAAATTATGTTATCAAATTAAGAAACAAAACGAGATATCATCGGATGAATGGACTAAAAAATTGCTAGAAATCAGAATAGAATGAACCTGGCTTGATAAATCATATTGTAATCATATATTTTAAAATAAAATTTCACCGATTTATAATCTTTCAAAATAAGACTTCTCTTGAAAATCAATATGCTGGTGTTATCTTTTGAACAAATTTAAAATTTTCAAAAAAGACCTAATTTCATACACCTAGTGCTATAAAACTCCTCAACTTCATAACAATTCACGCATGAAAAAAATTCTCTTCCATACTGTTGATTTTATCTTTTCCTTGCAATTACATATTTTTTGATCCATGACTTTGCAAAACTTTGTTGTTCTACACGATATGGGGAAGGTTTAATCTTACCTATTCTTTTATGAAATGGCTGGTCCTATCTCTTTTGTATTGGCTCAAATATAATTTTAGTTTTTGTTTTACTTTGCTTGATTTTGGCTTGGTTAGTGGATACGATGTCATGTGACTTAAACTTCTGAACGTCTGGACGTGGTACATTGTTGACCCTCTAGGAAACACTTTAGTGTTGAAGTTCGAAGTTCATGACGGTTTTGCTATAATAACCGATGGATTGGCTGGCCTCTGATCATTTTACAAATTCAGTTCCAATTGTTGGTTTTTTTTTTGCCAAATAAGAAAAGTCACCTTTAATATCTCTATTTATATTGAGACTTTAGACGAGATAAAGTACCACAGTTATCCTATTGTCACAAAACCTAAAAATCTTATGTTTGTTCGTGCTTCAGTTCCTTTTACTAACAATAGAGACATTCCTTCTATATCAAAAATTGGTAGCGGTCTTCGAGTTCTTATCATATATAAGAGGAAACTTCCTGTAATCATTGTGAGACTTTTGGCTTATGAGGCTTTCGGAGTCCAGGTCATAAGTTGGACTCTCTGCAGCTCAGACGACTGATGAAGCAAAAGAAATCAAAGAGTTTGCAGATTGGATTCTTAAAATTTAAAATGGTGATCACCCTGATTCAGGAGCAGGAGAGCATGATGTTCAAATCTCGCCAGATCTGCTCATCCCAATTAGTCCTAGCCCATTAATGCAAAATGAAAGACCTGCAATTCTTTCAAGATAGAGAAATATAGGCCCCTACACTTGAGGTTGTTGAAATGATAAACACTTACATGTTTGACATGATAGCTGCACCAGAACGTAAATATTTGAGCTCCGACTCTGTCTTACAATCTGATGTGGATTCTGAAATCCGAAGTGAGTGGTTTACCACATAACTTTTGAACGACACTAAAAGTTCAAGAATCCATAACCACAGACTATTATTGAAAGTTGGTACTCCAATCATGCTTTTGAGAAATATAGACCAAGCATCATATTTATGCAATGGAACTTGTAGGTTAATTGTGGAGGAACTTGGTGAACGTGTTATTGGTGCAACTGTTATCACGGGAACAAATGCTAATGACAAATTGCACATTTCAAGAATGGACTTAGTTCCTTCTAATTCCAAATTTCTAATTAAATTCAGAAGAAGACAGTTTCCAATTGTCGTATGCTTTACGATGACCATAAACAAAAGCTACGAACAAACACTATCTCAGGTTGGGTTTTTCCTTTTGAGGCCTGTCGTGACTCACGGTCAGTTATATATAGCTCTCTCTAGAGTATGCTCAAGAAAGAGTCTTAAACTTTGTATACTGGATGAGTCGGGCAAACAACAGACTAGTACTGTAAATGTAGTGTTTAAGGAAGATTTTGGAAATGTTTGATGTATACAATACAATTTCATTTTTCTCTTCGCATATTATTACACGGTTGACTTATGCACGATTGACTTATTTATAATTAA
Source organism: Lotus japonicus (assembly GCF_012489685.1). Lineage (NCBI taxonomy): Eukaryota > Viridiplantae > Streptophyta > Magnoliopsida > Fabales > Fabaceae > Lotus > Lotus japonicus. Next base: position 2,763,918 of record NC_080045.1, on the reverse strand, counting down.
AAAATTACATTTATATGAAAACTATTTATTTATTTATTAAAAAAATTCAACATAAAATTCCGTGCAGCGCACGGGTTATCGAACTAGTTATATAAAATAGTGATTAAAGGTGAAATGTTGTTACACCCATTCTCATATTATAGTTAGTAACCCGATCATGTCATATTCAATTTTATGCATATTTTTTATTTGATAACAAATAGTTCAAAATATTATTTTATGTCGTAAATATTTCCAATTTTGAATTACAAATTGATAGAATTACAAAATCATTGATCTCAATTTTTATTATTATAGAAAATTAATAAATTTTGTCTTAAAATTTGGTCATTACAATTATCAAGTTTCCTATCATCATTCAATCATATTTATAAATTATGACAAATTCAAATTTTTTGAAAATGATGATTTCCTAATATGATGATAACAAATTGATACAACTACAAAATCATTGATCTCAATCTTTATTATTATAGAAACTTAATAAATTTGGTCATTACAATTATCAAATTTTCTAACCTCATTCCGTCTCATTTAAAATTCAGAAAAATTTAAATTTAATTTATTTAACCATTAGTCTCTATTAATGAGTTAAATAAACATGACAAACACTAGTAGAAATTGTTTGGGAACAATCTTGATAAGTTAGATATTCAAAACCGAATAGTCTAATATCAATATCAATATTATTTTCTTGTTCATAATTTTTGGAAGTAATTAATTAATTTATTATTTTAGAGTTTCAAAAAAGTCTTGAATTTTGATTTTGAAATTTCAATTTTCAAAAAGTTATTCGATTTTAATTATAAATACATGTTACTAAGTTATATTTTTTTTGAAAATGAAATATAGGAAAAAAAATATTAGCTTTTGCATAGTTAGTTTATATTTATTGACATCACAAAAGTCTCAATGTTAGCTTATAATTAGGGACGTAAGAAGTATATTCTTTTACCCACGGAACTAATTCTTGAGCATAATAAATTGCTTTAGTATGGAGTAATTTTCTTTTTGTACATTGAAAAGATAAATTACACTCTCTAAATGAATGATCCCTGGATCTTCCCTTCTCCAACTCATATGTCACCAGCTCTTACCACTCAAGCTTTCATTTGGGGACTAATATGGAGTAATTTAATGATTAATAAATAAAATAATAAGATTTAAAATATTTTTAAGAGAAAATGATAATTGCATTTGAATATTGTATAAGAGGAGTATTAAAAATATTGCTAGCAATATATTTTTTAATCACACTCCAACCAATTTTCTTAGTATTGATTTATTTATTTTTTAAGTCAAAACATTTGAAGTGAGAAAAATGTATTGATTTTTTTTTTTTTAAAATGAGGATTAGAGGTACGTGCACCTTTGATGTAAATTTTTTTTTTTGAAAGATAAAAGTATATAAATAGATTAACACAAAAAACCCCTAAGGACAGGACCCTCAGGGGGCGAAGATCACCCACTAATAACAAGGCGCTTCGACGAACAAAAAGAAGCCCGCTAAACCAAACAGGAACTAAACAGGCAAAAAAAACAAGAGCATAGGCCACAAAGGACCTCCTAACTCTTTCACAGACATAACCAGGATATACAAGCGTGACTCAAGTCTTAAAATGATCCTCATAGACCTTTTCCAAACCACGGATAGCCTCTATTTCGCTTCCCTCGAACTCTAACCCCAATACTTTGCCAAGCAACCACGTCTTTTTCGAGCGCGTGAAGTAAGGTCCACCACTACCAGGAGAAGCGCCAGCTTCCTCTAAATCACTCCGCTGCTCCTAGCAGCCCAAAATCGGATTACTCTGGTAGGGAGGAGGAACCTTTTTGGGACGCCCACGTCTACGAGGTAGCTGAACTTGCTGCAAAACGACACATCCCTCCTCAAGCGCAGAACCAACGACACCCGACCCCCCATCAAAAGAACCCAAAGCTGGGCAAGGAGAGGACACTGACATAACCACTGAGCCCGCCTGCATCGGAGAAACAACAGCAGCAACTGCACAAGAACCAGAGGAGACCAACTCCAAGGACTTAGAGCTCTCCAACAACCCAGAACCACGACTCAAACCTGCAAGACACAAATTCAAAGGAGTAAAAGTCCTCAAAGCATTCCTAACACCCACAGACACCGACAGAAGAGATGGAGCAACAGACAAGATAAGGTCCCGGTGCCAACACCCAACCGAGGACCCTTTGAGAAGAAAAGACAAGCCGTTCACCCAAAACCCCCTCAATCCAAACCGAGAATCAAACGCGGCCTCACCTCCCTGCACAACCTCTGCTACCGCCGCCACAACATCGACTAAGCCGTCTCTGCTACGCCACTCCATCCTATCCGAACCTAGAGCTAAACATCCGCTGACTTCACCACCTCTCTCTTCTGCTCCTCTCACGATGCTATCCCCACCAAAACCCGCCCTTGCAATCTCTGGAAATAGGAACTGAACCGGAACTCTCATCCCCTCTTCAAACGAATATCCAACTCCATCAAGCATCCTATCCTCATCCTCAGAAAAAGAAGTCGCAACTCTGCCCCTCCTAAGCCCCACTACAACATCACGCCATGAATTGGGAAAAGGGGGAAAAGACCCAGCCACCCGTTGTTGAACTGGAGCAGAACAACGATTCCCCTGAGCCGAAGCGTTCTGGACCTCCACACCAGAAGAACAAGGAGAAGACCCACTACCCCGTGGGGATCTGGCCATGGCAGCCGACAGAGAGGCATTCCCCATCAAAACGCCATTGATACCCAGAATCGCCTTCTCCGCCTGATCACGAAGCTCATACCGAACAAAACCGAAACGGAAAAGTCGCCCAATCTTTCTTTGTCTCTGAACAAAGAGATTGAGAACCTTACCAAACTTTGAACACAAGTTGCGAAGAAGGAGATAATCAGCCTTCTCATCGATTCCGTCAATGAAAACAGAGAAACACTTCCTCCCACCACCGTTTCTTCCACCGGACCCACCGTCTGCATCACCGTCCTTCTCGCCGCCTTCTACCTCGCCGTCAACATTGCCATCACCGCGAACCGCCGACGAGCCCTCCTGACACGCCACCGCCGTCCCAGGGGAACATTGCCCATAAACCCTAGCAGAGGGGTTCATGAAACCAGGGAAACCAAAAATATTGAAAAATGACAAAGCCAAATTTTATTTACATAGTCATCCTATTGAATTCCGCAAACTCATAAAACACCACGCAAACAAACAAAGACTAAACTACACTCCTTTTATCTATTCAAGCAACTATGTTGTTGGTGCTGCTATCTTCCCAGTGGATGTTCCCTCACCGTTGCTCACGAAAGCTGCTACTTTTTTATGGGTCATTTCCATGGTGTTGGACCTTTGCTTCTGGCACGAATGCTTTGAAACAGGCTGCTTGAGTTTGTTTCCCCTTTGTTGTAGTGGGTCCTCTTGGTATCTCATATTGGCTTTCTAATTTTAATTTTTTTATACATCGGAAAAGGGCTTTCTAATTTTAATGACCGTAGAGACTTAGTCTGGTCATTTATTTCATATAATTTATTGTTTGTCCCTAGAATTGAGAATAATGTGGCGGATTATTTGGCTCAAAGCTCAAATTTATTCCCCTCCATTTTAATTTAGGAGGTTCCTCTAAATCTTCTTGCTATTATGTTGAATGATTTATCGAATCTGAGTCAACTTGATTTTGCTTTGGAATAAATCCCTCATTAAAAAAATATTTATATATCTTTTCATTATGAAAATGATAATTGTAATATGAGTTTAATGGGTGTCCACTAAAACCTCCTTTTGTTTTTCACCTTTTTCTCTTTTCCTTTTTTTCTCTCTTTATAATTAATTTAAGGGTTAATCGTCTACTTGGTCCCTGTTTTTGTCTCGTCGTCTGAAATTAGTCCCTCCTCGGAAAATTTTCAAATCTGGGTCCTCTCGTTTGCAATAAGTCTGGAGCAGGTCCTCGCCGGAGGCCGGAGCTCCGGCGAGTGATGAATAAGCATGCTGACTGGATAAATTATGCTTACGTGGATTTTTTGAAAAAATAAATAAATAAATAACACATCAGATAATTTAACCCAATTAGCAAAATCAATTCCTCCCAAATTAAATCCAATTCCCTCAAATTAACCTCAATTCCCAATTCCCAATCAAATTAGGGTTCATCTTCTTCATCTCTTCTTCCCCAATTTACTGTAACAAAACCTTATCTTCATCCCCCCCCCCCTCTATCACGTCCACCTGAACCTTGAACCGTTCCTCAACCTGAAAAACCCAAACCTAAAAACCCAAACACGACCAGAAAGAGGAATCCAAACAAGAGATCAAGAGAGAGGAAGCCAGAACTAGTTCGAGAGATGGTCATTTCTTAGAGAGTTGCAGATGCTGTAAACACAGACCAATCTTGTGGCCAAACCTTGATCCTGAGCAATACCCAACTGTCACAATGAAGCACAGACCAATTTCTCAGTCCTTAACGCCGCCGTGGTAGCAAGCAACACAGAACTGGATGGTGATGATGGAGGAAAGGAAGCCCGCCCCACCGTCGGCGGCGACCTCTTCTCCAAGCGCAAAACCCTCCCCCCTTCCAACCCAGAAAAACTACCCGCCAAACCCTTTCCCTCTCTTCTCCCATCCACGACTTCTTCTTTTTCTTCTCTCTTCCTCTTCCCCTGTTTCTCAATCCTCTTCCTTGTTTCTTCCTCCTCCCAGTCACAAAAGACGACGCCAAAACCCTCTCTGGCTCATCGACCTCCGACGACTCAGACTGCGACTGTGGTGGGGTGAAGAAGCGGTGGGGCTGCGTGTTTGGATGAAGGAGAAGATTGGGAATTTTTTTTTTTGATATGTTAGTTTTGTTAAAAAAAAATTTGTTACATTCTGATGTTAGGTTTGTTAATTATTTGCCTTTATGCATTTCTTTTAGTTTTGTTAAATTAGGGGTTAGTTTTGTTAATTATTTTTGTTTTTTTAAGTAGGATTAGTTAATTTTTAGGGTTAATTATGGTCTTTTAAATAAAAAATTCTGATTTGTAATTTTTTTATTTTTTTTAATTGCCACGTCAGTCTCATTAATTCAGTCAGCATGTTTATTCATCACTTGCCGGAGCTCCGGCCTCCGGCGAGGACTTGTTCCAGACTTATTGCAAACGAGAGGACCCAGATTTGCAAATTTTCCGGAGAGGGACTAATTTCAGACGACGAGACAAAGACAGGGACCAAGTAGATGATTAACCCTTAATTTAAGGGTAAAACCTTTTCCTTTTGTTTTTCACCTTTTGACCTTCAATATGTACCCCCAACCATGTTGTTCTTGTGGGTTTTGGTTGGAACTAGCTGTCTGCAAGTTAACATGGACCTGACTTTGACAGAAGAAGACGCTGCTTTCTGGGTTTACAGAGGCGAAGGTGCTGTTAATCTTGTTCTTGCTTACACTGGATCCTCCCCTTCTTATGTGCGTTCTCTCTCACTCTCTCTCTCTCTCTTGGTTTGGTTTGTAACTGAGTTGTGCTTAGATTTCAAGCTTAACGTGTATTGTGTGTGTAGATTGGGAAGGTGATACGAATACGCAAAGTTCCAAACAATGGGTCGAAGTCACAGGGTGTGAGGAACTCCATAGCTTTGACACCACATGAACGCCTCATCTGGAAAGATGTGCATGAACTCATTTCATTTTCTGACAAGGAAATTGCAGGTCAACTCTTTGTCCAGCATGTTATGGAGCCTTTGCTTGGTGCCAAGTATGTTGATTCTGGGGTATGTGATTATTGCTGCTTTGATCACCCTCCTGCTTATTTTATTGGAAACCCATTAACTGAAAGTTGTTATTTTTATCATCATGTGGGAAACCCATCAATCCAAAATGGTTGTTTTTACATCATGTGTGCTTGAGGTCAAGATGTTTGAGATTTTGAGTGCATGTTTGAAAACTGTTTGAGAATTGTGTAATTTGTAACAATTTTCATAAGCTTTGCAGAGTAGCTTTTAGCTTTGTGTACTAATTCTAGAGTTTGGAATGCTTGACCAAACATACTGTTAGTGTTTGTGATCTCTCACCTCCGGCTTACTTTCCCTGTTCCAAATTAGATATTTGAAATCCTTTAACTGAAAGTTGTTATCTTTATCATCATGTGGGAAACCCATTAACCCAAAGTGGTTGTTTTTATGATTTTGTGTGCTTAACTTGAGGATTCCAAATCGGATTCTAGTAAATGATCAGTTTTGTTAAATGGGTTTAGTGAATTACCCTTGTTTTTAGAATAAAACGGTTAAGATGTTTGGGAAAGTTTAGTGACTTTGGTCTCTCACCTATACTCTTTTGATACTTTTTAGATGCATGTCCTGGTGACCAAGGAGTTCCTTGAGTCGGTTGAGAAGAATATTTCTAGTTTACGGCCTGCTTGGCGAGTTGATGCTGCCCGGGTTGATACACATTGTTATTTTGGTCTTCTCATGTCTGACCATTCAATCTTCGCTCATGGTATATATTGAGACGCATATCATTGGACTTGCTTCCTCTGGTTACGATTTTTCGGTTTTTCATTTAAATTAAGCATCAAAGTATTAGCATTGTATCATACCTTGCTGAGAAATCATCAATTGTTTCATTGCAGGTAGCCAAGGATCTAGCCCCAGCATATCCGTTGAGATAAAGGTATATGGTCTTCATTATGTCACAAATTATTGCTCTCTGGTTTATTTTTCTTCCTTTAATGTATGCCTTTAGTTAAACTGAATATCTTTATCTTACCCTTGGTCGTTTCCTCTTTCTCGTTTACTTGGTTGTAATATTTTATTTTATTTTTCTAAAAAGTAGCCCAAATGTGGATTTCTTCCGCTTTCAAGATTCATATCAGAAGAAAATGCTGTCAAGAAGAGGATAACTCGATTTCAAATGCACCAAGCTCTGAAGTTGCATCAAGGAGAGGTACATCCCGTAAAATTTAACCTTGGATAGTGATCCTGTTGCAGTGTCACTATATAGCCAATGCATACTTTCAGTCTCAGTTGTCATATATTCTAGCCTTAGCATTTAATCCACTGTCTTCTGGCTGACATTAAAAGACAATATCCATTGTTATTTTAGCAATAAATCTGATTGAGAAAAATTTTCAATATGTTTACAGATTTCACACCAAAGTGTGTATAATCCGCTTGATCTGTTCTCTGGATCCGGGGAAAGAATTTATAAAGGTGTCAAGGATCTCTTTACTACCCCTCAAAACAATTTTCGTGTATTTTTAGATGGCTCTCTCATACTTGGAGGACTGGGAGGTGGTACAAAAAGTACTGATGCATATACTGCTAAAGTACTTGAAGATGAACTTAAGTCAGTCATCCTAGCTGATGATGGTGTACGTACAGAGACCTTATTTACTCTTGTTACTGAGGCTTTGCAAAGATCAGGTGTCCTTGATCAGCTCCTGGCAGTTCAGAAGCTTGATAATATTGACATAGAAGGAGTCATCCATGCATACTATGACATTACTTCTCAAGAGTGCATGGTTTGTAGAGAATTGAGTGAAGAACAGGCAAAAAAATATACTTCTGTGCATTCTGCTTCATTGGATGAAAGCTTGAGAATTGTAAAAGACTACTTGATAGCTGCAACTGCAAAAGACTGCAGTTTGATGATATGTTTCAGGGCAAGGAAAGAGGAGGATTCTGGATCTGTATACAGTCATGTATATCTTGAGTCAACTCAGCAAGCCTTTGATTTTAAGGTAGTCGAACTTTACAGTTATTATTATTGGTTTAACATTTTAGGGTATAGTGCTTCACAGTTCATTTTCTGTTGGTAGATTTAGGCCTTGCTATGGGGTGCGGTAGCATCTAGAAAACTGATGTCTAGTTGATGCTGCGGTAGGCTATTGCGAACAGACGTTCAATTTTTTATGGTAAAAGTAATCTAAAATATGATGTGAATTGGACCTTAATATTGGGTTTGGTACAAAAATAAGAAAAAAATATAAAATATAATATAATACCAGCTTAAATTAGGAAAAGATTAAGTCAGAATTTAAGAGAAGGCAAATGGTTTTAGGTATATCATAACTTTTGGAGTCACATCAGCTTTGAAGAGCATTTCCACTATAGTGTTTCTACACATTCATCCTTTGCTAATTTTAGATGAAAAGAACCAAGCTCAAGCCATAGCATTTTGTAGGAAAAACTTTTTTTACTTTGATTCCATCGGTACTTACTTACTTGTGACACAACTTTTATTAATATCTTGTAGTCATTGCAATTATGTTTCTTCTATATGACAAAGTTCTGCACTGATTTTTTAGCCATGGTTTAAGATCCTATTTTTTTTAATCTTTAGATACAAAAAGAATAACATCTGTAATACTTTTGAGTCACCTGGTTGCAATTTTATCTGTATTAGGTGTATTTTATTGACCTCGATTTGAAGCGTTTGGGTAAAATGGAAGAATACTATGAGTTGGATAAGAAGATAGTGAGTTGCTACAAACAAATGATCAAAATGGATCATGGGAGAAATGAAGTTCCAAATTTGCAGGCATCATATTAATTAAGATAGTGAGTTTGATAATTTTCTTTTCTTCCGTGTGAAATGTTGTAAATTGTAATACTTTTAAAAGGAGATAGAAATTAGTTGTATGTTGCTTCATAACCCTCCTCACTTATTGTACTACGCTACTACTTTAATTTTCTGTATGTTGGGGCTGTCAGATTCCCCTTTTACTTACCATTCCTGTTTGTATTTGTACTGGAAATTTGAGAAGGAAGAAATGAAGGATGGAAAGCCATTATAAACCCCATGCTGTGGTATATTTGGGTGATTTGTTCGATTGACCTTTGCAGGGAGCATGCAGTTTGTATCCGATATTCAAATAGATTATGATAATGACTAGTAAAAAATGATGGTTGTATAAGGCTGTCACAAACTCACAGCCCGCCCCTGCCATCCAGGGACAAGTGAACGTGCTTTACCCTTGGTTTAATTTAACATGTGATCTAATCTCAATATATAAAATATGAGTGATAGTCTGGATATAGAGTTACTTTATCACTAATTCAACCCTTAAATAATATAATATTTGCATGACAATTATATATACTAAAATCACTTAGTTGAATGATTATACTTATTATGCATTTGGATGATGTTAGTTGATTGATTATACTTATTACTTATTTGGATAATCTTAGTATTTTTTATTTAACATTTAGTTATGTTTTGGTCGTTTCTTTACAAATACAATGGTGAATGTTATGTTTTTAGTTAATACGATTATCTTTTCAAAATCAGGGTGTCAAGGTGTGAATAAACATATAGATACCCAACAAAGATGATATGAAAGCAAAGTGAGAAATGTATATTGGGAGTAGAATTACTCAACGCACAAGACGGGAAGGTTTAGTTGCTCTCTATTTGAATGGTTCTCTCACCCCGTTATCTGTTTGCAGGAATTGTAGTGTCAACCGGCCTTGCCGGTTAAGAGGTGATTTAGTGTGTGAAATTTTTCAGGATAGAAGGTTTTTCTGCTGTATACAGGCTTGGGACCGTGACTTTTGATTCTTTCAATACTGGCAGAGAAAATTGGAAGGATGGCTGTGTTACTTTGGTTGTATGGCAAGTGCTGATTGTGTTAGCTTTGCGGGGATATTGTGGGTTGTCATGCGTTCTGTAAGGTAGGTGGGGTATTTTATTTTGGCATGTAATTTTGCAGGTCTATGTTGGGGTCGTTTTCCATGTTTGGCCTTATGATTTTAATTTTCCTTCTAGGCTCTCTTTGATGTATTGTGGGTTGAGTACCCCTTGTACTCCCAATAATGCATTTCTTTGCGTATAAAAAAAAAACTCAACGCACAAGATACAAGATGTTAAAAGTTTCACAGCATACTAGAAGTTAAACTGATATCATCACGCTCAGTCAAATTGAGAAAGAAATTAGGCTCTGACGTGGGAACATCTTGCATGGTGAAGGAGGAGGGAAGAGGTGAAGCCAAGTTTGGAGGAAGCTAAATCAAACTCCAGAAGGTTGTCCTCCAACTGGTGCCCACCAATAACAACTGCTGCCATTGCCTCTTTCCCACCATCCACGAATCCGAGGCATGCTACATTTTTCTTTACCAACACCATTGAATTGCCACCATAAATTGTCCACTCAACATTCCCCTGCAGCACCAGATCAATAGTGGGCACATCCAGTCCAGTAGCCGTCCTGTCAATGGTGCTGAGATCGAAACATGCTCCGAACGGTGCCACTGCTGCCGCTTTCATTATTTTTCTAACAGCAGTCTTCTTCACAAAATAACTAGCAAAGGGTTTATAGATAGAACTATGTAACACTGAAGGGATTCATTGTGCTAATTTTGGTTCCACCGTTTCCCTTGTTGTCAATGGACAGCAAGGAGCGCTTGAAGTTGAGAACTTTGCCACCGACCTTGATTGATTTCACATCTATGAAGTATTCATAAGAGGCAGCGCCTTCTCTAAAGATAGGAGCTGTGCTGAAGGGGTTAATAATCAAACTGGTGGTCTGCAAAAACTTGGAAGAAGAAGAAGAAGAAGAAGCATTTTGATGAGGAAGAGAATTTGGTGCCCCACCAAGGAAGAGGTTGCCTAGTCCTTTCTTGTTTGAAGATGGTAAGCAAAGAGAAAACTTGAGAGGAAAGTTATTAGATGATGAGAGTTGTGCTGGTATTGCAAGCTGTGTCCTAGTGATAGAACCCTGATTTTATTGATAGAAAACCCTAATTCCCAATTGGAAACTAGGGAGAGATACAAGAGAAAGGGATACCAAACACCCTTCCAAGCCTAAGAGAGAACCACTTCTCTCTCTAACCCAATTCCTAAACTGAATAACCAAGATACCCCTAACTCTCTAATGTCTGTTATTTGTTATTTATAGGTTACATGCCTCAATAACATTCTAACTAACTCACTAAGTATAACTAACTAACTAACTAACCTCTAACCTTGAGTTCCTGTCAATTAGCAAGGCCTAAGATCCCTTTACTGGTTTTGGGTAGGCCTTTTAGAAGTCTAAGGTCATCAGAAAACCCATCTGAGCTAGTACACCGGGAAAGGAGGCCAGACACAATGGTCCTGGATATGAACAACACATCCTCGCCAGTGTCTCCGGTAAAAATAGCATTAACGAAGGGGTTGGTTATGAAGGCACCACATGTGTCGTTTGTGCAACCAACCTTAAAGGGGCCATTGCAGTCAGTGCATCCACCATCTCCAGGGCATTTTTTGGAATCACAAGGAACATGACGGTAGGTTGAAGAGTTGTAGTGATTGTTGCAGTCATACCATAGGAATGGTCCTCCAAGATCAATGACTAGATTGAGCTTGTGTAGAGGAGTTCCTATGCCAACTGAGGTATAGAACAGATCGGTAATTGGGTCTTTGGCAATGGGTAATACAAAAGGATGGAGTTTGAGGCTATCACATAAGCAGGAAACAGATAGAAGGGCGATTGTAAGGAGGGAGATGATGATATAGCTAGCAAAAGAAGCCATTGTGTTATTACTACAGATACTGTGTTGGGGCACATAATGCATGTAGATGTAGGAGTGAGTGCCCCTTTTTATTTATAGAACTGGATATGAAGAATAGTCTCTAATCAGATACATTATTATTCATTTTTAGTTGACTAAGATCTGATCTCGTAAACTGTAAACATTCCTGGTATGTTTAGTTTCTTTAAGTTTGAACTGATCTGTGTGCTGAACCAGAAAAAGTACATAGGCATGAACAAATTTAAGGAGAACAAATACAGTGGGCGACTCCCTCATTCCTAGAAGCTTGTTTGTTACTAATGATAAATCTTCTCATTATTATTTCTAATGTTTAGTCTATAGATATATGTCCCTCGTAATGCAACTTGGTTTTAATTTATCCACTGTGAAAATTATGAACACCACTAATACATACTGACTACGATAGTTGCATTAAGTTTCTTTTACTCAAGAGGCAACAGTAGATGTGAAATGTTTTGTTGTACACAATTAGTTAAAGATGCTATTAAAATTGAAAGAAAATGAGAGAATTGCGAATAATTGATTGATAAAAGATATAATAATTAATCTAGCTTTTGGGTAGAGTTAGGCATCTTAAATTCTAATATGGTATAGAGTTTATCCTAGATCTCTTTGTTAGAGACCTGCCATATTGCAGATGTCCTGTTCTGCAAATTCTACGCTCCAGATGTCCAGTCTTGAGTATGAGATGGTGTGTTACCTTGTGTTAGAAGTCTCACATTAATCAGATACATGACCAAGATAGTCTTATAAAGGTTAGAGCAACCTCCACATCTAAGCTAGCTTTTGAGGTAGAGTAAGACCTTCTAAATTCTAATAGAGGCATTTATAACATGTTTGGAATAGTTTACATGGGTTAAGAGTTTTCAATTTTCAGTCCAGTTATATGATGGTTATTTTGACCTGTGCATAACAGATAAGATGGAACATGTTTATCTGAGAAGCTTTAATTTGATAGGGAAGGACTTGTTCATGAAAAGATACATCCCTCAAAATTTCAACTTCAAGAGAATCAAGATCCAACACAACAAAACCTTCGATGCTTTTCTGTATCAAATGAAAAATGCATTTCCTTACACTTTGCCAAACTTTGATCTACATAGGGAAGATGCATTTAAAAGTAATTTAAAGACTTATCTAAACAAACTCTAAACATAAGACCAGGGGTGATTAAAGGTAATGAAGAAAATAAAGGCAGTTTGTAGTATGTAAAATCCTCAACCACTGAAGGATTTCCATATGATAAAACGCTGTCTTTGAGTCTTCATCTCCTTTTAAAATCCTTCATTTGTTGATACTATTTATCTTTTTTGGGGCTATTGTTGCTGCTCTGGTTGTGATTGTGGTTGTTGTTGTTGTTGTTAACTTGGCATTGATGTCGATGCAATTGTTGTTGTTGTTGTCGTCGTTGTTGTTGTTGTTGCTGTTCTCGTTGAAGTTGATGTTGTCGCAACTGCTCAAGTTGATATTCTAGATTCTGGGAACGAATTCGAAACTGCTGAAGTTTCTGTTCAGCTAAAAGAATGTGCATGGCCAGATTGTAGGGATAGCATTGTTGTCCCCTTCCAATTGAAGCAAAGTTCATAATTCCTCCATTAGGCTTAGCTTGTCCTGTCAGTACTTGCAAATATTGAATTTCCTCTTTGAATGCATTGTTAAATGCTACTAGTAAAAATTAATTACTATTTTTCTATAACTGAGCTACTAAGATAAAAATGAATTCTCCATGCTTCCAAATATGAATTTCACTGGTTTAATCATGAGACATAAATTTTCAAGTAACAGCATGTTTCAGCTACTTATATGGCATACTATGATTTACCAATAACTTTAGTTCGAAAAAAGAAATAGACCACAATAGAATCATATAGAACTAAACATTTAAACCATCATCATGAACTTACTGTGTTGCAAGTGATTTTTTTGCACCATGTTTTGCAACTCCAACCTCGACTCATTGTTCTTATCACACAATCTCTGTGTATCTCTCTGTTCACAGGATACCAATAGCATTGATTATAATCCCTATTAGTAAACCACTAAGAGAGGATAAATGCCAACCACATTCAACAAAGAAAACATAAACACAAAATCGATTACATATTTACAGTCACACATGAATAAAAGTAGACCAAATATAATGAGAGAGAGAGAGAGAGAGACCAAGACCAGCTGAGATATAAGAGAGATCACAAAGACGACAAAGACAAGGTTAAGACTTGAAAGACCCATAACACTCTGAAGTTGCTCTCCCGTATCATTCTCCTCATCTTCCCTTTTATAATGATTATCTTCTCCAGTATATTATCATATATTAAGGAACATACTTTAAAATAAATATTGCTAATGTATTAGTAATATATTAACACTCTCTTTCAAAAAAAATATATATTAATTCTTTTGATATAATTTTATCATGTTATCCGTCACAAAATTAAATCCACAAAGCTCAAAAATTAGTAGTGTGGGAGAAAATTTTGACATTTAATACCATAGATTTACTCATTTACTTACAAATTGAAAATGAGTAAAATCTACCCATATATGGTATCAAATGTCAAAATTTTCTCCCACTAGTGATTGTTTACATTTTGGGAAATTTAATTTCGTAACAAATAGCATCATTCTTTTAACAAAATAATAAAAATTATAATTACCATGAGTTTAACTATTATCGTGGGGTAGGGGGCATGCTGGTCCACATAGCGGTCATGCATTGAATCACGACAACTCATATGACATGCATCTACATGGCTTTACCCCATGACACGCAAGAAATCACCCGTGGGAATCATTCACTAATTTGTCCTATGTATGTGACATAAAACTTGCGTGACTATCAGTAAAAATTGTCACACTTGTCCAAAATCACAACAATTCATATGACATGCACCTACATGGCTTGTGTGACATAAAACTTGTGTGATTATCGCGTGAAAATTGTCACACTTGTCCACCTGGTGAGTATGCATTGAATCACTGTAATTCATGTGAAATTACACCTATACAAATGACACGCAACACTACTAAAAAAAGCAAATTAGCGAGGGACAAAATCCGTCGCTAAATAAGGAAAATTCCGTCGCTAAAGATTTAGCGACGGAACTGCATCCGCCGTGCAAAGTGGCGTCGGTAAATATTTAACGAGGGATTCTTCAATCCGTCGCTAATAGCGACGGAATATTTCCGTCGCTAATTTATTTAATTCCGTCGCTATATCATTTGCCGTATTAGTTCTTATTCCGTCGATATTTGCGACGGTACAAGCCGTCGCTAAAGGATCACATTCCGTCGCTAACAACCTGACCTTTTTATTTCTATTCCGTCGCTAAATCCCTCGCTAATTTAGCGACGGAATGGTTCCCTCGCTAATTCATGAATTCCTATATGAAATTCTTTTGTCACGTGCGTATCACAGTATAATCTATTATCCATCAATTTCTTATTTTCATCAATTTCTTATTTTCAGGCACATCCATGTTTCTAACACAAACACAATAAACAACCAATAAGTAGCAGTTCAGTAAATGAATCCTCAATTTACAAGCATATTCAAGCTTAAATCAAAGCATTCATCAATGAGCAAGTAAATTGCAAAAACATGCATTATAAATTTATGGCATGTTACAAAGATGATACCTGAAGAATTAACATCTGACCCCAAAATAAAAATTTGAAGCAGACCAGCCCAACTGAAGCACCTTATTCACCTGCATTCAAAGAGTGGAAGTCATTTTATGAAATTAAGCCTAAAAAAACAGAAGCACTACATCCACAAAGATAAATGAATGACAATACATTTTCCTTTTCTCTTGGGATAACAATAATTTTTTATGGGACTGGGAAACAAAAAGTTCCTCAAGGTGCTGAAACAGTATAATATGGATAGAGAGAGATTATGAGAACACTTTCTTGCTCTTTTTTAAAGAGTAAGTACTTTGAGGTGCTGAGATTGCATTTTCTGAAATTTTTGGCTAATGCTTTTATTTGGGCACTTACTAAGAAACCAATGTCTTTATTCCGGGGAAAGAGAAGTTGATCCAAACACACTATCAATCTAAGTATGATAAAAGCTTTATAAATAAGTACCTACCTCAAGAGTAGTTACTGCAAACTCAAGAGCAACATTACACTCTAATGATCCATTCTGCCCTCCAACAGAAGAGAAAAATGATGAGAAGGGAAATAACAAATAAGAATAGTTTGAACGTGACTTAGTTATAGTTATAAGGAAAAATAACCAGAAGCAATTATGCAAATACCTTCATCACAGGTACAAGATTGGCGATGTTACGTATCATGAATACTTCTCCAGGTTGGAATCCTGATATGTTAGAGGGGCATACCCTAGAGTCTGCACAAGGAATTACAAAAAACTGTACTTGGATTTATCAGTTAAGAGTTAAGACCAATGTCTCAGTTGAATTACAACATGGAGCAGTAAACATACAGGAGCCAAAGAAATTAAGCCAAAATGTAATGAAAAGGGGGGAATTGGTTTTTTTTTTTAAAGAAATCAAACCCACTTATGACATCCAGCACATACACATTATTCAAAGTTTACAGACACAATTTAACAGTGCTATGAAACTTGAAGAGAAATGACTAGTTCCAGTTTTCAGACCTTCTATCAGCCATGTTGTTACCCTCAACTTTTCATGAACAAATAAAAGGAACATACTAGTGCTATAGAACAAATAATAAATGAAGTCTTACCATCTATTCTGACACTTACCTATGTATATAACATATTAACCAGGTATAGGTCATAGCATTTATAGACTCTTTTGTCAGGAACAACATCACAGATTCAAAGAGTTCAAAACCTTTCACAAATGGAAACACATAAAGTTCAAATCCAAATGTCATAACTAAAAAAAATCAAATATTGACTCACAAAGATACAAACTTTGAAAGAAAAAAGAGTTAGATCAGATCACAATCACAGCTTGAATCGAAAAAGTTTTGAAATTGAACAAAAAGAGCAAGTGAGAATAGAAAGAACAACGAGAGAAATATTTGAACGGCTTAGTTAGTGAAACAAAATAAAGAAACAAATAAAGAAATTGAGGAACAAAATAAAGTGGAAGAAATGGAAGATCTGCAATTGCCATAAAGTCCAAAAATAAATACTTAGTAAGAGATGATTACAGTGGTATATGTTGGTTCAACAACATCTATAAGAAGCACAAAAACAGTTAATCATATTACTTAAACAACAAAGAAGAATCATATTCATCCAACACATTTGGAAATAGACCATGGAAGAGTAAGTTGGAAGAAAATTTTCTAAATGCTATTTCTTGAGTTTGAATTGTACATAAGTGATTTACATGAAAGAGTAAGTTTGAATTGGAAATAGACCATGAAAGAGTAAGCTGGAAGTCTGAATGCTATTACTCAACACAAAAGAGTATAACTAAGAGCTTAACATAAGTATACTGAACTAGTCCACTAAGATTTCCCTCATTAGACAAGGTATAAACCCAAAACACCTCATATATAAACAGAACACAACAAAGGCTAGAGTAACAAAGTATAGAAAATGTAACCCATTACCATAGATAAAGAGAAGCTCAAACCACAATTAGTCTATTCATGAAATTAAAGAGAGTAAATTTTGCAGTGGTCCTACCCACTGAAGGTATGAAAAACGGTAGAAAGGGGGGGTTTGAATAACGTTTTCAATATAAAACTTCCACCTTAAAGATTTTGACAAATCTTTTCGAGAACTAAGTGCTAAAGATAAGAGATAGGAAAGCACACAAGGATTTTTATCCTGGTTCACTTGATAAATCCCTCAAGCTAATCCAGTCCACCCGTCAAGGTGATTTCTTCCTTCTTAGAATGAAGGCAATCCACTAATCAGGTAAAGTGTTACAACTGCACTTGAAACCTACAAGTGACTAACAATTACACTGACTTAGCTCACACTAAGATTCACTCTCTTAGTCTTCTCTAGGATCCGATCAACCTTGATCTCCTAAAGGTAACTAAACAAACTGTTTAACAAGGAATGTTTACAAGAGATTTGCTTCTGAAAAGCTAATAGTAAACACAATGAATTTCAGATGAAAGAATGCTTGAAGGTTTTTGAATATAGCTTGTGCTTGTGTAAATTCTTCCAACCGCATCTTTCAATATTCAGCCTCTATTTATACTCCAAGGATTAGGGTTTGAACGCTGCATGGAAATGCTACCGTTGGAGGGCAGTTCTGGAAATTCCAGCTTCTGCTGTGGCTGAGAACGTTAGGTAGGTCGTCAGAACAGTACATTTGCTTTTGTACTTGGATAGTGACTTGACCTTTAAACCTAGCAGACTTCTGATCAGGGGAATGCTTCATGTTGGAACTTGTGAAGCCAGTTGATCAGAGTCAGAGGGAAAGCACAGATCCTCTGACCGTTGTATCTTCTGATTCTGAACTCAGAGGGAAGTACATGGTCTTCAGAGTTTCTTGCTTCTGGACGTCAGAGTTTCCACTATTCAGTTTCTGGATCTTCAGAGTCTTCTACACCATCAGAACATCTGAACCTTCAGAGTTTCTTGGTTGTCAGAACTTCTGAATCTTCAGAACTTCAAGTGAGTTGAGTCCTTATCAGAGCTTGATTTACTTCAGATCTTCTGAAGCTTTTCTACTGATCAGAGTGAACATAGATGTTGCGAAAGCGTTGCTTAGGTCACTCTTTATGCACAGTGCTTCTGATTTGTGTGAGATTGAATTGAGGTCAGAGCCTGTAAATAACACACTCAGAAAAAACACGTTAGAGTACCATAATTGTTCATATCAAAAGGTTAACTTGTAATCATCAAAACATAGAGTTGTACTACTAGATCAAAACTTGATCTTACACCCACCACAACAAAAGCACATCAGCAGGGACATACACATACAAGACTTAGATCCAATGAAACTACCATAAGAAACTACCATTAGTATATTTTCATTTGCCCATTAAATCAAACATCTACCATTCACCATATCAACCACAAGAAAATACTCACCAATTGCAAGCAAGGAGAACCAAAAGTACATGAAACCAGCAAAAGAATTACAATCAAATCAGAAACATAAAACAGAAATCAGAAGAAATAACCAGAGACAAGGAACAAGAAGTAAATTCAGAAAATTTCAAACCCATAACTCAATATTAGGGATTAGACTATAACTACTATGAGTATTGAGTGGGAACATATTTATTCAACACTAAAACTACACAGTGTTGAGACTTGAGAGTATGCTTGTGACAAAGATGGCAAGTATTAGAGACGGTAGCAAACTCTTGCATCCATCAGCCATGCTTGAACTTGAACCATTCCTCCCGTGCTCCTGAGAGGAAGATTCTTCACTTGCTCTTGCGCCTGCGCCTGCTCCGCTGCGGGGTACAAACCCTCCTCCACGCGAACCACCTCCTCCGCCACGGGAACCACCTCCTCCACTTCCACCTCCACCACGAGCGATGGCGGCGGCCATGAGCGTGAGAGGAAATTTCTGAGAAAATCGAGACTTTAGGGTTTTTGTGAGAGTATGACTGTATGAGTGTGTGAATAGATTCAATCTTATTTAAGTGGCTGGACTTGAAAACTTTTAAACTACTAATAAATTTATTTCACATACTATGTATAAAATGGGTCCTTAGTTGAAATGGCCAAGCCCCTTCATTTGACAAGGAAGTCCGATGTTCGAACCTCGGGGATCCAATTTTTCATTTTTAAATAACAAAACCAAAAGCTTTAGCGACGGAAATAAGACAATTATGATCCATCGGTAAAACAGCGAGGGAATTAGCGACGGGTGGACATCAGCGACGGTAAAAATCCGTCGCTAATTTCCTGGATAAAATATAGAAGATTATTAGCGAGGGAATTAGCGACGGAACTACAAAGAGGTTGAAAATCCGTCGCTAACTCCGTCGCAAAATTTTAAAACAGCATTTTTATTCCTAAAACATGAATCCGTCGCTAATTCCGTCAAATTCCGTCGCTAACAACGAGGGATTTTGTTCTGTCGCTAAAATCCCTCGCTAATTCACGTTTTTTTAGTAGTGAAGGAGTCGCTCATGTACTAACTCATCTAGTATACGTGGCATTAAACCAACATGATTATCATGTGACAATTGGGCATGGAGAGTCGTTGTAGTCCACATGGTAGTCATGCATTGAATTACAACAGTCCATGTAGCATGACACATATACATTGTTACGATAATCAAACCTGACGGGTCGGTCTGACCGAAAACGATCTAATGACTAGTTCGGTCATCAGAAAAAACTAATGAATATCAGTTTAGGACATGTGATGAAATGTGGGTTGAACCGTTTAGTTTTACTTTTTGGTTTTTTAACTTTTTAAAAAATATTGTTAGCCCTTTATTATTAATTTTTAATCATCTAAAATATAAAAAAATGAACAACCTAACCTAGTATAATTTATAATTTTGTTGGTCTAAATGTTTTAATATATTGTGTAAATATATTACTTATTATAGTAAATAATATTATCAGTACAACCACGATTCGACCTTCAAATCTTGAATCTGTCTCAACCGTTTCAATGATCGGTTTGTTTTCAAAACATTGAACATATATGGATACCACATGGCAGTCATGCATTGAATTACGACAATTCATATGGCATGCACCTACATGGCTTTACCCCATGACACGCAAGAATTCACTTGTGGCGATCAAGTCAATCATGCATTAATTTGTCTTATGTATACTTGTGTGACTATCGCGTGAAAATTGTCACACTTGTCCATATGGCGAGTATGCATTGAATCACTATAATTCATGTGGGATTACACCTATGCTTGTTGGGGGGTTGGATGGTGTCCTTTTTACTAGTCTGTAGTTTTACCTATCTTCTTCTTTTTTTCTCTTTTGTATTCGGGTTAAGCACCCCTTGTGCTAGTTGAATACAATTCTTTGGCTTACCTAAAAAAACCTATACATATGACACGCAGGGAGTCGCCCATGTCAACCATGTACTAACTCATCTAGTCTGTGGCATGAAACAAACATGATTATCATGTGACAATTGGGCATGAAGAGTCATCGTAGTCCACATGGTAGTCATGCATTGAATTGCAATGGTCTATGTAGCATGACACATATACATTGTTATGATAATCAAACCTGACATGTCGGTCTGACCGGAAACAATCTAATGACTAGTTCAATCATTAGAAAAACTGATGAGTATCAGTCTAGACTCTAGAACATGTGATGAAACACAGGTTGAACCATTTAGTTATTGAGCCATTTAGTTTTATTTTTTAGTTTTTTAACTTTTTAAAAATATTGTTAGCCCTTTATTATTATCAATTTTTTATCATCTAAAATATATAAAAATGAACAACCTAACCTAGAATAATTTAAAATTTGTTGGTCTAAATTTGTTAATACTACTATTACGTATTATAGTAAATAATATTATTAGTACCACCACGATTCGACCATCAAATCTTGAATCTATGCCTCAACTGTACAATCTATGTATGTGACATGAAACTTTCGTGAAAATTATCCCACTTGTCCACATGGTAATCAAGCATTAAATCACTGTAATTCATGTGGAATTACACCTATACCATATGACATGCAGGGAGTCATCCATGTCAACCATGTAATAATTCATTTGGTCTATAGCATGAAACCAACATGTATCATGTGACAATTGGGCTCAAACATGGAATTTTGAAATATCCAACCTAGCTCTGATCATGAATGATTGCAGACTTATGGCAACTGCCTTCGATGGATGCCAACTTGCTGTTACAAAGAAGGAAGCTGCAGACTTCATGTCTAAACTAGCATTTTCTCTGGGTCATGATCCTCCCCTTTCTTCGGATTTGTATTTGTTTAGTTTGAATAAATGAAGTGCATGAATTTACCGTAAAAAGAACATGACATTTTGATTAAATGTGATTAATAAAGTAACTGTGCAGCTTTAGTGTTCTAACTTCTAAGTGATTAAAATCTAAACATGAATCACTCTTACTTCCGACAATTTTTTAATAAAATCAATAGTATAAATGCATGACAAATTGACAATAACTTAAAATTCAACAATCAAATTCATCAAATTAAAATTTGCAGACGGAGAGAGAAGTAGCCGAATATATAGAATTCTATCATACAAGAATTTCGAGCCGAGAATGAACAAGCCAGCATCAAGACAAACTCCTGGCAGCTAAAATATACAGATAGGAAAGAAGTAAAATCCATGAATCCGCTGAACTGCTCCGTCCTGTACAGTTAAACTCTTCACCAGCAAAACTTCTTTTTCTGCTATGCAAATAGGTAGGACATATTTTTATGAGTTCCCGAGCAAGATTGTTCTAAGCATTTGGATTTTAAAATTTAGAATTCACACAAGATGCAAATATAGTTGAATTACCTCAAATTTCCTTCTCTCCTGACAATCTATGTACGCCAGAAGCTCTTCTTGTCTTATCAAAGCTTCGTACAATGCCTGTAAAGTAAATGAAATACAATATCTTTTTAATATATATATACCCAAATTTACTGAGCAGTTTAGCTTGAAACTAATCTTAGTGCATGTTTGGTTTCATGATTTTGCAGAATCCAAGACATATTTACTCATAAGATAAGTGCATGGTTGGAAATTCTTCTACAAATCATTTTAAAGACAAAATCAATTATGGCGAGAAACTTGTGTGAGTAGCTTGAGTGTCAGAATTGATTATGAGGAAACAGAAGTTGATCCTAACAAAGTATATAAGACTTGTAGCTTCTAATTAGAAATTACTGTTCTAGTGTATTTCACTGTGGAACAAAGCCTGCTATTAGTTTAAACAGAGCAGTAATGTACCAATATGTCGGGCATTAATTGAAATTATCTACATCTATAGTGGTTGCAAGTCAAGTGATATGAGGATCCAATCATAGGAGCATCAAGTGAGAGGCCCAGGATATGGAAGGTTTACACTAGGAAAAGAAGAGTAGGGTCAGGAGAGGAAAATGTGAGTTAGTTAGTGACGTGTCCCATGTATCCCGGGATTTCAGGGATTTGGGGTATTTGGGGAGAGGAAGAAGAGAGGGGATTCATTCTGGTTCTGAGTAAGGGATTCTGTTAGGAGAGATTACCTCTCTGGTAGGAGTTATAGACTCTGGAAAGGTTACCATCTTGTAGAGCTCTTGAGCTCCCTATTCCCTATTTTACATAAATAAACTATTCTGAATTACCTGAACCTATCAGAGATTATGTTAATAAGCTCACTACTTACATAAAATGTAACTGTATATCCACTATCAGAAAATTGACAGCTGAGTAAGTAATTGGTGGACAGGCCAATTAATTGGCAAATAATAGCAAAATATAGACACCTTTTCATCAAAATTTGAGACTGAGTAAGCAGAGAGAATTGCAGTCTGTCTAGCTAGAAAGAAATAACATGATTTTAAGTGAAATACCTTCTTTGTTGCGATCAATTCTGCTTCCAGAGCATCCACACGATAAACAGCAGCATTTAGCAGTTCCTCTTTCTCATATGGCATTATATTAGGTTTTGAATTTAGTATGTCAACCTTCTCTTCAAGCTCACAAAGGCGTTTCGAAGCAGACGAAAGGAGTTCTGCCTCTGTGAATCTGGGAGCAGGAGATGGGGGACGAAATTCCTCATTGACTATTGAATCAACAGCCATTTTTGGCGGGTTTTGGGAAGAGCCAGTTTCAGAGTCCTGTATTCCTTTGGTCACACGAAATGCTATTGAACGAGCAAAAGTAAAAATGGCAACAAAGAAGCCCACTATAATAGCCCAGAAATATGCACAGTTTCCATCAGACTTTCCAGTCCTCGATAGATATTTTTCTGCAACCAAGAACAAATACATTACAAACATATTTTACTTGGATGCCATAACTCCAGGTAGTAAAATCCGAAGCTTAAATGGTGAAAAATGTTCAATTTATGTATCTAGATGTAAATGAATAAATTCCTTATCTTTAATCCTTTCATTATAGACAAATATTTATTTTCTGTTACATGTGTTAAAAAAATTCGTGTTTGCTTTCTCGGACATGGACAAATACACATTGATCAATTCAAATCTGTGACAAAATTATGAAACAAAAATATTTTAAAGCAAAATTGTGAGCTTACTAATGCTATTATGTATGTATGCTATGTAAAACTACAAACATTTTTGAATATTTCATTGGCAGTTAGGTTCAGTGAGTTTACAAACAAAAAAGAAAAGAAAAGAAACAATGTAGTTCCACTCTTGCAGGCTTAAATAATATGCAATTAAGTTTATAATATATCAAAATTACTGACTTCAGAGAAAATGCGTTAATTATCCAACCTGTTGAGCCAAATGAGTTTTGAGTTGTTGAATGCTTTTCCTTCCACCCAACATCAACAGTCTTGTCAACCATGGGAACATACTCATCATACACAGAGAAACCACCAGCATGACTAGCCCTACCAGCCAACCTTGCCTGGACAAACATCAAATAAGTATTATTTGATTTCTTGCAACACTTTTCTATCAATCTCTTTATTTCTTTCAATTTGAAACATCAATATCAATTATCATGACCACTTACTTCTTCATGGACAGGAGTCAATCTAGGGTTTGTATAATTCACACTAGCTTTGGGGGAAGTAATATCTTCAACTTCAGATCCTGACTCTGCTGTTGATGTATCACTGGTTCTTGTCTACTCCCGAAAAAAAAAATGATTATCAGAATTATAAAAATTGAAAGTTCAAAATTATGAAGCATCTAAGATGATATTAAAACTATACCATTGGATAAGCTTTATCACACTCAATCACTGTTCCCTCATCATTAGAAACCGTCACTATTTGTCTAGAACATTGTATTTCACCACTAAGAACTTTCTGCACACGCAAAACTATTTGAGTTACAGATGCATAGCAGAAGCAATCACAAGATAACCAGTAAATGTTTAATGAAAAATGGAGTCTAACAATTACGCAATAAGCAGCAAACCTTTAAAATGTTTGGATCTTGCCACGGACCTTTATCTGACCTCATGCAACCACCTTGATCTGTGCAAGTACAACTACCACCTAGAAATTCTGGCAGCTCACTGAAAACCATACAGAAAGTAAGAATTTCCAGATAATAATACATGTTGAGTCAGAAATAACACCATCAACAAAATTAATGCATAGTTACCTCACATCAATAATTTCAAGTAATTTATTTTGGAACTTGTTTCCGAGAACCTAATGGAACATTGAAGTATCGATTAATACTACATCTATAGATTATCTCTGTCCACTGTAAGATAATTATTTGATTGAAATCCTATAAAGATCTCAAATAGAAAGAATAACTCAAGTAATCAACACATACATTTATCTTTGAAGAAGTTTTGGGATCAATAAATGATTTCACTGTGTTCCAAAGCAGCTTAAAACCGGGACCAGCGTTGATTATAAACATTCGACATAATGTCTGCACAGAATCATTTAAAGTTTAGAAGAGATAAAAGAACAAAAAGTAAGTTCAGAAGCCATGAACAATTGGAAAATATTAAGCAAGGACGACATCGGTATTAAAGCCACATACTTCTGGATAATAGTCACCGTCAATTTTCTGCAGCCGCATGATGAGTTCCCGCGCAGACTTGGTTAGGTTTTTGAAACCCTACAAAGCATAAGGCAGCATGATAACGTAAACCAATTATTGACTAAAGTGGTGCCAAGGAAATTTTCAAGACTATTCACACAGACAACATACCACGCCGTGAACATCCAGAATGGTTGTACTTGAATCAATGTGTCTCTTTGCAGCATAAGAACATGCAGGGAACTTAACAGCAAACGTTTTCTCAAAACCCTGTACATGATATCTCAAATACCTTTCCATGGTAGTTACTTGCAAAAGCTTATTGGGATCAACTTTGCCTAGCCTCTCAATATATACAGGTCTCCCTTCCTTATCAACACCATGATAACCATGTGGATAGTATTGCAGGACTTCATTCAACTCACTGAACTCAAAATCCTAGAGATTGAAAGAGAGACGAAACCAAAGTATTATCGTATGAACAAGTAATTGAAGAAAACTAAAGTAGTAAAAGGTTGGATATATTTTTCGAATCAGATGACTCACCTCCATAATTGTATCAGTACCATAGTCTTTCCTCCATTGGATCATGTTGGCCCACATTTGCTTTGCTTTCTCAATGTCGAATTTCCTCGCTTTCAAGAATCTGCAACAACATCAGTTAATTTGAGTTTTAAATTATGCTTCAAGTTGAACAGGCCATCTGTCCAGTTTAAGAAGCATGTAAATTGTGAATACGCAAAGATCCGTCTGCACAAATCAGAAATGCCATGGTTCAAAATTGTATGATTTCTATGTGTAGGTTGGAATAATGAAGGCCGTGACTCAAACTAATCTACTATCAATGACTCATGGCAGCCTTCGACACTCAGACAGAACATAACAGAATAGAAAACATGCTATAGTCTCTTCTCTATGATTCCACTCTTGTATGGAACCAAAATGTATCACTTTTTAAATATCAGTTGTGTTCTATTCTGTTTCTACTCTGCACCAGATATAGAACAGATTCACAGAACCTATATGTACTACTCTGCCATGTTCTAACTTGTCTATCAAATGCTAACAGATTCAATCTTCAGCTAGAAGCGAAAAGATGCAATCAACATTGATAATAAAAGAGACATCTAAATTAACAGGGAAGGAGGGACAAGGGGGCAGCAACCTCAACAACATGTGATAGTCATCATGTTTTGATGGCAACAAATTCTCCGACATGAGCGCCTGTCGAAACGCATCCACCGCTTGAAGCTCCTTGACATCCCGAATATCCTCAATGGAAACAGAATTGCTCCGGCTCGCGTTCTTCCTCCTACTACTCTTCTTCCTAAGCGAATGCCTGAACTTGCTCGACGCATTGATCGCTTTCTTCTTCAGGCTTCCAATTCTCGTTCGCCTTTCATCCTCAGAGACTTCATAATCCGATCTCCGATCCCTCCTCTCATCATGATGACCAGAGAATCCTTCAAAGCCTAACAAAACAATCAACAATCAACAATCAAACAATATTTCACCACAGAAAATTCAACATTCTATATCAAGATTAGTGGCTAATCAGACTAAAACTAATGCTAATTTGTTCAATCTATAAGACTGTGTATGCATATTTTGACTGAATCAAATTCAGATTCAGCTGATTGAAGCCTGAATTAAAGAATTATAGTTCGTTTAGCAATCTAGATCAGAATTAGAGATAATTGGATGAATCGAAAGCGAATTATACAGAAAATTGAATACTCACAGGGAAGAGCGAAGCGATCAAGCGGTCCAGACATGTCGAGGAGGAGATTGTTGAACGAGAGTGGTGTGGAATTCGCGTTGTGAAGGAAGCATCAATCAAAGTTGAAGAGGATGATGAACAGTGAAGAGCGATTACGTTGAAACTAGAATTGAGAATTGAGATGATAGAAGGTGTCGGCAGAAAAGGAAAGAGGAAGAAGAAGATGAAGATGAAGTGAAATGAAGGGAAACGGTGAAAAAACGTTTCAAACTGTAAATTAAATTAAATTAAATATCTCAAAGTCAGAGATGGTTTGCCTCTTCAGCATGCTAGTGCCTTCCTTATGAGTGATAAAGTCTCTATCTAATATTCTTTTTCGAATTTAATATGGTTAGTGTGAATTTCGATTTCGTACAAGAAAGTGATTAAATATTTATTAGAGGATATCAATAATATCTCTCATTCTTTAAATATATATTTATTCATTGGCTGGCTGTGGCTGGGACTGGATATATGCTAGATTAAGTATGGAGAACTTTATTTTATTATGGGTTGAAATTCCCGTCATTTATGGGACAGAACTTTGTGCTGGGGCAATCTTACTTGACATGGTCTTATACAAATGATTATGATTGTGATTTTGAAATTATACTCTTTTTTTATTTTAAAATATTTTGGTTTAATCACCACACGTTATCAAATCTACTGGGACCTTCTTCGATTCAGGTCTAGTAAAAGCGGTTCCCCCATGAGTATATCTCTTGAGAATTGAACACTCGACTCTAAAAGTTCAGACAAACACTTTTAACCACTGCGATCGTCACTCATCCACAATTTTTTTTTTTTGGATAAGCACCACTCATCCACTGTAATTTTAAAATTTGATGCAAGAATAAGGAATATAATTCCCGGAAACTTTAGTTAAAGAACACTGTACTTTTATTCTCTTACTGTTACTTTTTTACCCAATTTTCACAAGCCGTTGGCTTTTCTTTTTGTGGGTCCTACAAGTATTGCATTATTAGCCAGCCACCTTCCACCTTGTCTTTTGCTGGGTCAACCATTATTACCTGCAACTTGGCGGGATTTCCCGTGGTGCGGCGGTAGTTGGTGCGCCCAAACCTTCCAAGCAATTCTTATTACTTTCATTTTTTGTTCATTTATTATTAGATCAACTGGATTAGATTGTATATGAATATCATTCTATTCCATCAACTGGATTTAAAATCACAAAGTTTACACAAACTCTATTCCAACTGATCTTATTTGATCCACGAACATCCATATTTTAGTGGGAATAGCTCTCTTTACAGGGTTTTAATACGTACATGGAGTGATTGTTCACTGTAATTAAGATAAAGAGTTTAATTGAATTTACATTGTGAAAGGTTATTTGATCCCTCATTGTAACCATGCCTTTAAGAGTTTCTCTAAGCAAGGAATGCACAAAAAAACATAGAACTAGGTAATTGATTTACATGATTTTATCCAACCATCCCAAATATGTTAATTACACAGCGAAACATAACCATCAGCGACATGCCGGGACCCATGAGTGAAACCACATTACATATTAACAGCTTCTCAGAAGTTTCAGAAAAGTACTGAAAAGTTCCACATGATGATACATTAACATTAATGTTCAGAAATATATACAATTATTCACATTTTAAGCATAATATAGACCAAGGAAGGGAGAGACGTGGCTACTATTTCTGCATCGAATTCCATTGGTATTCTAATATTGTATTGTATGTACAACTAAAGTGTCCAGGATCTGCAACAAAATATGTCAACATTCTCAAAGCTGTCTCACAGAACGAAATGAAGGCCAGAAGAAGGTTATGGGTTAGGGTGAAATGACTCGGCTAGAGAATTCTCACGGCGGTGCATAATGTAAATTTGTCATATAAACTAAACTCCATACCTGTTATTCACATTTTTTCCAGCCCTAAGTTGATTAAGTCTGTCCCTCCACAAAGCTGAAGTTGCATCAGAATCATGACATGTAAAAGTAATAACATCAGAGATGTACAATTTAAACTCCAGTCCATATGACATGCAATCGTTATTTGCAATTTAATTAAATGCATGTACTGAAAAAAGTCACTTATCTAGACAACTG
Organism: Lotus japonicus; assembly: GCF_012489685.1. Taxonomy (NCBI): domain Eukaryota; kingdom Viridiplantae; phylum Streptophyta; class Magnoliopsida; order Fabales; family Fabaceae; genus Lotus; species Lotus japonicus. The sequence continues at coordinate 2,735,002 of NC_080045.1, read as the reverse complement.
AATTTCATTAAGTCAATATCAAAGGTTTTCTTCTTAATTCTTGGGGCATGCGGCATAGCAATTTATTTTGATCAAAACTGACACTAGCAAATGCCTATAGACTAGAAAGGTAGTGAAAGAGGAAAGGACTAGGATGCTCTCATGTAACTTATAAAAAGGTCATGTAATAAGAGAGAGGACACAAAAAATTAAGGGCCTTCGAATAACAGTGGCTCTTATTATTTTGGTATCTTTCACATAACAAGACCCCCTCATGTTGGTAACAAGAGAGAATCCTGATCCAAGAGAAAAGTTAACAAATTGATACTTCTCCAACTAACAAGGTAAAAAATGTCAAACCAGGGCTGTAGCCTATGGACCAAATAACTTTGTTGATTGGCAGCCATTATCATCAATCACATATGACATCTAAACCACTTTTGTTATACATCATAATCATATATTAAAAATGGCCCCAGAGCATAAAAAAGTCAATAAATTATAGAATTAATAAGAAAACAATAATTACCAGCATCTTTATAGCGTTCTTCACCAACAGCTTTCAACATGTTGTGCAAAAGATTGAATTCCTCAGTTTCAACACATGGCTGACCATTTGGCCTGCAATTATGTCACCTTTAGCTAAAGGACGTCTTTCACGATGGAAAAATGACTAATCATGAAAAAGATACTAAGATTTTATTATTATTTTTAAATAAAAAAAGAAAAATTACACATACTACAGACAAGTCATATTGCATTGTTACTAACTATAAGGTATTTTTCACACATACCGGTCCATTTCAGTAAATAATCGGCCATCGAAACCAGGGAACTGTGTTGACAGTTTGCCTGATTCAATTACTCTCATTCCATCACTGTATGCCAAGTACTTGTTGACTTGTATTGGCACCTAAATCATTGATAAAATGGTGAAACGTTTGATAAACAAGTTCCATTGTGAACAAGTACAACTCTAGGATTTGGCATTTAGTCAAAACAATCCATGAGTGCATTCAGGGCTATGAAAACTTGCCTACAAAGTGAACCTTTTTTAGAAAGATAAGTGTAAAAAAATGTCACCACTTGATTTTTTCAAACATCAATCAGTGCATAAATGAATAACTGCCAAGCAAAGCAATCAGGGAATTCAATATCCTGTATGTGATGATGTGTTCATATGCATGAATTACAAAGATTACCTTGCATCTTACTGCAATATTGATAGCATCTGAAGGTCGAAGGTCGAAAGTCCGACATTCTGCCTCATTCCCAACCTATATCAAATATAAGTGTACTGTTATATTCATACAATCACTGGATGTAAATGTGTATGTTTTTTTCCCATTTGGGAGGGACAGGGGAGGGGAGAAAGAAGAGGAAGAGGATGAAGTAAATGCCTTGGTAAGATACAACTGGGCAAAATATGCCTCATGGACTCTCCTAGTCACTCTGACAAGTCTCACCTACAAAATCAGGAAATGGCGTGATTCAATAATTAATATCATCACGCAATCTGATGGAATGACCAGCATACAATAAGGATAAGGAGTGAGAGTATAAAGATAAACAGAATCATACTTCATAACCCATCTTGTCAATCATTTCCTTCACTACTTGATACAAAGTAGGTCTGGCCTGATACAGCAAACATATAGTTAATATCCATGTGGCTATATTACATGAAACCAGAATCTTTCTGGATCAAACATTTAATTAATTATACATACTGGAAGAAGGAAAAGAGATATTCAGATATATGTGAGGGTAACATAGTGAAATTCATCAGACAAAGAAGACATACTATAGGAACATCGCGTATTGCTGCCATTAGCAAGACGCTTGGCATCTCCACTGCAAATAAAGACATTCCAGGAATTCACAGAGCTATGTATATGAATCTATCAAAACCAAATCCAAGAACTGGATTCATATGAGGGTATGAGAAAGACATACAAACAATTATAGGAAGAAGTAGACCAGTCCCATCTTCCATCTTCAATACAATAGCAGGATGTGGTGCATAATCTGGAAGATGTCCTCCCTGAGGATTGTTGTGAACGCATCTCAAGTGTCTTCCATCCCTCATTTTGATTATGAAACCATCTGCTCCACTCTTCACCTCAACTATTCAACAAAATCACAGAACAAGGCAATTTCATAAGAGCCAAATGGGGGGAGGAGACACTTTTTGCCAAAGCTTCTTGCACAAGCAATTGTACACAATCAGTTAGCGCAAGTCGACAATTTCATTAAAACACATATTTTTATCACAGACAGAAATCTCCAAAGGCAAGCTACTTGTAAATGCAATCTAGTCTAGAAACAATTTATAATCATAACATTGTGGTATCAGCACACTGTCTAGGATACTGATCATGCTAACTAACTTACAATCAAGTAAACAATTCAACGTTTTTAACCGGACTTATCGTAGTAGCTAAAACATACCAGCTTCAATCACACTAGAGTTAACATACTCTTCATCTTTTTCAATGAAATTCTCACTGTCATTTGAGGATGATGGATTGAAACTACAACGAACTACCGTCCAGCACTTTCGTGTGTTTACATCGCAAGAAAGGAAACCCCGCTGCTTAGCCTTGGAACCGCCGCCATTGAGTCCCAAAAATTCACTTCTAATACATCTCACATTCATTGGCCCCATCATTGGAAGACTGCAGAACCCAGCAAGTTTAGATGGACACACAGCTGGTCCTTGCACAGAACCCATTTTCAAAACCTACCCACAAGAAAACAAAAACCTGCATCAATCATCATTGTCACAAAACTGAAAACACTAATTACTAGCTTTTTTCCCATGAATAGAAGTTTCGGTGGGTTCGGCTCCGGTTATCATCACAGCATGCCACCAGGACTCACTAATTAATTTTTTTTTTTAACATTAGAAAGATAAATTACGCCCGTCAACGAATGATTGATCTATTGACCTTCCCCTCCCCAACCACCCACTAATTAACCTTTTTTTTTGAACGTCACCCACTAATTAGCTTAATATTACCTACACCCAGTAATTAGATTAATATAATCCTAAATTAGGAAGAAATAAAAAAACTATAAATGCAAAATCATGACCCGATGAAACCTTAATAGTTGCGATCATGATCAAACGTGTACACAACAAACAAACAGAGAAATTATTGAATTTGAAGTGTTAAAATAATTATTAACTGATATAAGTTCAGAATTTTTAAGGAAAAATCATTTTACTTTATGCCTTATTTTCGTGGATTGCAATTAAACACTAATGAGTGATTATGATAATCGGAATTACCTTTTTTTCTGCTCTGAGCCTTCCTTAAAGGGTTAAGACAATCACGCGGGAGCGATCACCGCAGCAACAAAATCTGAATTGGAGAATGGATTGATAATATTTGAATTTGATTAAGGAGTGATTAGGAGAAAACACAACGTTGAAGTAAGGATTAGGAAAGAAGATGAAGAAGGAGATAAGAGATTCCTTAAGAAAAATGTCAAAGCAAAGAAAGAAACAGAGGGAGAGAGTGACGGGTGGAAAAAGAATACAAGAGTACTGAGAGCGAGCATGCGTGCGTGAGCTTCAATCTAAGTATAAAGTACAATTACTTTTATACCCTCTCCTACGTATTCATTTACAGGTATAACACTAACAGATAAAAAACAAGTCAAATCCAAAATCGATTAATTTTAAGACTAGATAAATTAATTTTCCTTTGTTAAATTAAAGCTAATTTATTTTCGTGGATTAAAATTACATTTGCCTCTCCCAATTATTCATATTGTTAGATCTTTACGAATAAAGAAGACTCAACACCTCAATTGAATGCAGATTCAATGGCTACACAACACCATTGACACACACTGTTGCACATTCAAGAACAGAGGGAGAAGAAGGAGTAATGCAATTAACAGAAAACTAATCAGAGAAGGAGAGAATGAATATTCTGCATTAACCACACACTCTCACAGTGTGTCTTATTTAAAGTCAATTACACAAGGACTAAATGGTTAATGACCACAAACTCTAGGGACTAACATACAATCAGTAACAAACTAAGAGGACCTAATTCTGAATTAATATTTCTAACACTCTCTCCTAATTCAGAATTCACAAAAACTCTCTCCTAATTCAAAATCTCAGCTGCAGACATAATGTTCAGCTTCTTGCACAATACACTAAACCTCTCAGCCCTCAATGGTTTAGTGAACAAGTCTGCCAACTGCTCTTCAGTAGGACAATGAACCAGCTCAAGCTTTCCTTTTGTCGCCTGATCTCTGAGGAAATGAAAACGAGTCTCAATGTGTTTACTCTTTCCATGTGCCACAGGATGTTTAGCTAAATCAATAGCTGATCTGTTATCAATCAGTAACTTCATCATCTCAGGAACCTTCAGACCCATCTCTTCCAGAACCATACCAATCCACAAGGCCTGACAAGCACTGAAAGAAGCTGCTACATACTCAGCTTCACACGAGGACAAAGCTACTATAGGCTGCTTCTTTGAGCACCAAGACACAGGTGCATCTCCACACAAGAACACATAACCAGTTGTGCTCTTTCTGTCATCTTTATCTCCACTCCAATCCGAGTCTACATAACCAGTAATTTCATTTCTCACATTGCAAGCCTTATTGGGAAACAATATTCCATGATCAAGGGTTCCTCTAATGTACCTTAGTATCCTCTTTGCTGCCAGGAAATGTGATTCTTTTGGACTCTCCATAAACTTGCTTATCAATCCAACTCCATAGCTAATTTCTGGCCTGCTACTGCATAGGTACCTTAGTGAACCCACTATATGCTTAAACAATGTTGAATCCACTGGCTTTCCTGTATCTGACTTGGTTAGAATAGCACCACACTCTACTGGAGTGGTCACTGCATTGCACTCAGCCAAATTAAACCTCTTCAAGACATCAGCTGCATATTTCCTTTGACACATGAAAATTCCTCTTTCAGTTCTGATAAACTCTATTCCCAGAAAGTATGTTAGCTCTCCCATATCACTCATTTCAAACTCTGATTGCATCTTCTCTTTAAACCTGCTTATCTCAGTCTCATCACTTCCAGTGACTAGTAAATCATCTACATAAAGACACACAATAAGCATACCAGTTCTCTTGGTCTTAAGCACATACACACCATGCTCAGACATGCATTTTAAGAACCCCAACTGACTCAAGAATCCATAAATTCTCTTATTCCTAGCTCGAGGAGCTTGCTTGAGCCCATATAGATCTTTATGCAATCTATACACCTTGTGCTCATCTCCCTGAACTTCAAACCCAGGAGGTTGTTGAACATAAACCTCATCATCAAGGGGACCATTGAGAAATGCTGATTTAACATCCAGTTGATGCAATCTCCAATTCTTCAAACTGGCAGTAGCAACCACCATCCTCACTGTTTCCATTCTTGCTACTGGAGCAAAAACATCAGTATAGTCCAATCCTTCTCTTTGTTGAAAACCTCTTGCCACCAATCTGGCCTTGTATCTTGACACAGATCCATCAGGCTTCAGTTTTGTTTTATAAACCCACTTCACAGAAATAGCCTTCTTATCCTTTGGTAAATCTACCAAGCTCCAGGTTCCATTCTTCTCAATAGAACCAAGTTCATCTTTCATAGCTGTAACCCAGTTCTCATGTTTAAAAGCCTGATCAACACTCACTGGTTCAGCTTCAATGAAAAATGACAGATGAATCAAATCACCCTCATGAGTGACTTCATTATCAGGAAATAACACATAGTCACTCAATCTAGAAGGTAATTGTCTAACTCTTTGGTTTCTAGTACTCATATTCTCAGAATGTATCTCATCAGTTGCTTGACCATTGGCTCTACCATGATCTTCACCTCTTGCATTCCCAGTATCACTTGCAGAGATCAGCTCAGGGAAGTCAAAAGAAACCCTAGCATTTGAAGTCTCAGGCTGTTGGTCATCATTTTCATTCCATTGCCAAGTAGCTTCTTCATCAACTACCACATCTCTACTCACTATAATAGCATTAGTTGTAGGATTTAGCAGTCTATATGCCCCAGTTGAATGATAACCAACTAACACTAACTTCTCACTTTTATCATCAAGCTTCTTTCTTCTCTGATCTGGCAAATGTCTATAACATAGTGAACCAAAAATTCTGAAATGCTTAACTATCGGCTTGATCCCTGTCCAAGCCTCTTCAGGTGTCATGGACTTCAACTTCTTGGTAGGACATCTGTTCAGAATATAGGCAGCTGTTGATACTGCTTCTCCCCACAGTTTCATTGGTAGTAGCTTACTCTTCAACATACTCCTCACCATGTTAGCAATAGTCCTGTTCCTCCTCTCAGCCACACCATTGTGCTGAGGAGTATATGGAGCTATTACCTCATGGATAATGCCAGCTTCTTCACAGAAATTCTTCATCACAGTGGACACATATTCTCCACCTCCATCTGTCCTAAGAGTCTTGATACTCCTTTCACTTTGCTTTTCAACCAGCTTCTTGAATTTCTGGAAAACTTCAAACACTTCTGATTTCTTGCTCAGTAAGTAAATCCACATCCTTCTAGTGTGATCATCAATGAATGACACAAAGTATCTATTTCCTCCTGATGATACAACCTCAAATGGTCCACACACATCTGAATAAACCACATCCAAAGGACCTTTGGAAACCACTGACATACTATCAGTGAAAGAATTCCTAGGTTGCTTACTGAGTAAGCAACCTTCACACAAATGTCCAGAAGCCTTAACTGGAGGCAAACCTTTTACCATCTCTTCATGATGCAACTGGTACAGACCCTTAAAATTGAGATGTCCATATCTCAAATGCCACAGCCAATCTGAACCTTGTATCTTAGCTGAGAAACACTCTGAATTGATAGTATCTAAGACAACACGAAATGTCTTATTTGCTGATAAAATTGATTGCAAAATCAATCTTCTCTTTGGATCAAACACCATCAGTTTCTTCCCTTTAGTCTTCATAGAGTATCCCTTCTCTATGAGTTGACCTAGGCTTATCAAATTATGCTTTACACTAGGTACAAACAAAACATCAGGAATAAAAGCTTGTTTACCATCCTTCTTTTTGATTAACACTCTACCCTTCCCAGCAGATGTAATCACACTATTATCAGCAAACCTCACACCACTTGTCTTGCTTTCATCAAGATCAACAAACCAGTTTTTATGACCAGTCATATGAGCAGAACATCCAGAATCTAAGTACCAAGTTCTATCATCATTTCTGTGAGAACTTACTACTGAGTTAATCACTACATCAGACATACTCCTAGAGATTTTATCAGGACAATTATGATCATCAATAGCAGGAACAATGAAGAGTACCTGCTCTGATTCTGAACCATCAACTTGATCAGGAAAAACTTGTTCATCACCAGGCATACTACAAGTGATCTCATCAGGACTATCATGATCATCATTAGCAGGGACAATGAAGAGTACCTGCTCTGAATCTGACTCATCATCTTGAGCAGAGTAAGCTTGATCATTACCACTTGTCTTGTTACCCTTCTTCTTATTTTTGCATTCATAGGCATAGTGTCCATACTTTTTACATGCAAAACACTGAATACTCTTCTTGCTTTTCCCTTTCTTGAACTTATCTTTGTCCTAATTCTTTTCCTTGGAATCCCACTTCTTCTTGGATTCACCCTCATCCTCATGTGAAGACTGCCCAGAATCCTTGTTCTTCCAAATCTTCTCCTTGGAGGTCTTAGAGTTGCTACCCCATTTCTTCTTGCTAGTACCGCCTCTAACATACAGTGCCTGCTCAGTTTCTCTCTCAGAATCTCGCAGGTTCAACCTCATTTCATGAGCCTCCAATGAACCTTGAAGCTCCTCCACCTTCATAGTTTCAAGATCCTTAGACTCCTCTATCGTAGTGACTATATGATCAAATCTTGTAGTCAAAGATCGAAGAACCTTTTCTACAAGCATTTGATCATTCATGGTCTCTCCGTTTGTCTTCATTTGGTTTGTCAAGGTCTGAAGCCGAGTAAAAAACTTGGAAATCGTCTCTGATTTCTCCATCTTCAGAGCTTCATACTGTCTTCTGAGAGTCTGCAACTTGACCTTCTTCAATTTTGCCACACCTTCGTAGCTCTTGGTCAGAATATCCCAGGCTTCTTTCGACGTTTTCGCCGCTGCAATTTTCTCAAAATTAGCAGGGTTAACGCATTGATGGATTATGAACAAAGCCCTCATGTCTTTCTTCTTCAATTCCTTGTGAGCTGCTCTCTGCTCAGCCGTGGGTTCCGCCGGTAGAGCCTCCAACCCAGAAGTCACCATCTCCAGAACATCTTGGAACCCGAAGATTACGAGCATCTGGGTATTCCACCGTTCCCAATCACTCTTGCCGTCAAGAACCGGCAACGAAGCTGGGAAATTGCCGTTCGTTCCAGCCATCACCTTCAAAGAAGCGTCCACTTCCACCGGAGCTTCAAACGGAGCAAGCACCTCCGTTGTGACTGATTCACACTCCGCCGTAGATCGCCGTGCACTGGTGGTGGCTCACGTAGCCGGTCACCGGATCGTCTTGCTCTGATACCACTGTTAGATCTTTACGAATAAAGAAGACTCAACACCTCAATTGAATGCAGATTCAATGGCTACACAACACCATTGACACACACTGTTGCACATTCAAGAACAGAGGGAGAAGAAGGAGTAATGCAATTAACAGAAAACTAATCAGAGAAGGAGAGAATGAATATTCTGCATTAACCACACACTCTCACAGTGTGTCTTATTTAAAGTCAATTACACAAGGACTAAATGGTTAATGACCACAAACTCTAGGGACTAACATACAATCAGTAACAAACTAAGAGGACCTAATTCTGAATTAATATTTCTAACACATATTTCCACAGCTTTGGCGGGGAAGGGCTAAAATGACTTTTGACAGAATGAACGTAAAGTTTTGGTCAACTCTGTCGATAAAAAATGAATTAAAAAAAAAACAAGTTATAATACATTTCTAGCATGTTATCGGTGCACTTGAAGAATCAATAACATATAATTTAGGACAAAACTTCGGCATTTATCTTCTGCGAGTTTTACTGTTGCCTAATTAGGATATGATATGCAAATAAAAAATAGTAATTCATGAAATTGAACCCTCTCATTTTTCAAGAGTACTGGATTCATGCTCTTATTTAAATTGGTAAAATTGTACTTGTGCCCTATTCAGATTTTCTTCCTCAAAATGCTAGTATACCTACTAACATGTGCTTTGCGGAAATGACAAAATGGTTTTTTTTGTCAATAAATGACAAAATGGTTCTATTTAGCTTTCTAAATTCATGTTAATACCATGGGCTGTTCCTATGTAACCAAACATGCTAATACTGTGGGCTCGGATCCGGATAATAAAAAGCCCAACCACCCAAATTGCATTAGAAATCCGTTAAATGAGCACACATCGAACATCTTCAACCATAACGGCTTTTTCGACAAAAAAAAAAAAAAACCATAACGGCTTTAAGTTTTCGCTAATTGTTTTCTCTTATGCTTCTTTGAGTAGTATTTGATCAGACGAATCATGTCAATTGACTATAACAGTGTTGATGGAAGAGAATTGCCACAGTGGACCGTCGTCGATATGCTCGGGAGGGGTCCTTGTTAAGACACTCCGATGCCAAAGTTAGTAACTGAGATTTTGGGAGAAATTCTCTAAGTGTTTGAGTAAAGTGTGCGTATCTGGTAGGTTTTTGAATCTTGCCTTTTATAAGAAACACGGGGCGGGAAGGTATCGAGGACTGCGATGAGTTCTTGGTACGGCCTCAACCTCAAACTGTTGAATACCCTATTGCCCTCAGCAATCGGAGGGTTGGGGTGGCCTCGTAAGCGAGATATGGAATCTTCAGCTTTGTGCCTACGCCTATAGCTAGAAGAAAAGACTCGTGATGGGATGTGAAGAGGTAACATAAACACCCTTGGTTGTTAAACCTTACCTTGGAGTGGATACGAGTAGTAGAGGTGGTCGAATTAGTTTCATTGGGCTAATCATGATCCGGAGTAGGGTTTGATCGGGGAAGGGCTGATCAACAAGGGACTGATCGGGAACAGGCGGTCGGATTGAACCACAGAATAATAGTCCCTAGCTCTAGAATTCAATAATAAATGTCGAGAGATACAAATTTTAAACGATCATATTGACCCTCAAAACAGTAGTCCCCTAAATCTAACATTCAATAATGAATGTTGAGAGGTACATAATCTAGACAATCGGATCGAGACGGATCCATGATTGTATGCTGAGAGGTCATGAAGGTTCTCACTGCATGATTTATACGTGGGTGTAGATAATAGTAGGTTCATAGGTTATCATTATCTTTTTGAATTTGAAAACGCCTCTGAATTCTGAAAAGACGCAGGTAGGTGAGCGCAGAGATGTGTTTTTTAGTGCCTTCTCTACTTTAGGATGCGTAGATTCTCCTGGTTGGTCGTGGTGTTTCGTGACTCACGCTATCCTAGGTGTGTAGTAATGGCGACATTTTGAATATGGGTTGGGCCAAACCTATATATAACACTCTCTTTGGAGTCTTCTAGCACTTTCGCGATAAGAAGCGTTGAGTATTGAGAACTTCTCATCTTCCAGAGGGTTGTTGTGGGTGTTTGGCAATTGTGTCAATCTCACTATAGTGAGATATGTGCAATGTTTTCTTGACTTTCAGGTAGTTTCCTTCTTCCTCCTACTTATGATAACTTGTTTACTAATTTGTTATTTTGGGGTCAGGCTATAGTTTGGTGTAGCCGGAGCGCTAGTGGTTTCCGCCATGAAGGGGATTTCCGCCCCCTTTGTTCTATACAGGCGGAGCATGGTGTTCTGAACAACACCATTTTAATTTCTTGCCAAACGTTACTTTTTCTTTATTTGTGGTCCAAAATTGTAAACTATAGCAAATGTGAGGACCAAAACTAAGATTTCTAAAGTTTAGAGACCCCGTTTTCACAATCGGGTATAGTGGAGACCAACAGTCCAATTAAGTCATTCTCCTTTGTCCTTTTATCTTCACTTCCACTCACTCCTTTCATCTTCCAACTATTTCATGTTTCACCCATTTTTTCCCAATTTTGTTTTTAAATGGTAGAACAAAGAGAACACACCTCTAGGTTACCGAGCAGGGCACTAGTGACATACTCGGAGGCCAGCAGAGATTCACTCCTTGGTAGGAGCGCGGGAAATCTCCCTAATGAGGGTTGGCCACCGATCGATCGAAATATTACTGGATGTAGAGAGATACAAATTCTCAACCTATGAGAATGTGAGAGTTAAACCAAAACTTATAATCACAATTTTTTCCCTCTTTTCTCACTCTATATTATAGACCAAACAAAGCATACATAAATTATTACATTATCGGTTCAATTCACCCTCAACATGAAAATCATTTTATATTATAAAAACAGTTCTGGTCAAATTTTTACATTGATCGATATAGCTATGCATTTAGATAAATAAGATTCAAGTTCAGTATCAAACAGACCATAAATTATGGATTAGAACATCGTCTGCATAACAAAGGATTGCTTGTTTTGTTCTGTAAAAATAGAGGCCGGATAGATGATAGTGCAAATTAAAGCATGCAAATCATCAAATAGCTTAGTCAAAGCACAATGGAGTGGATATAGATGTATGAATATATGATTCGGATAATATACTCAATCCAGACGATCGATATGCCTTGTGTCTATCCTGTTTCATGTAACAAGATGATTCGAATACTCAAAGCACAATGTAGATGTTCCCAATCTTAATGCTTATTATAACAAAAGATTTGAAGATCGTGCCCTTCCCACCACCACCTTCTCCCCCTTCTCTTTTGATTATCACACCTCACTTTTTATACATTTCAATTTCACATATTTTTATTTATATCTCTCTTCTCTTTTTATTTATCACATCTTATATTTTCTCTTTCTTACTTTTTCTTTTCTTCCTATTTATCTCCTTATCCGTCTTTTCCACCTCATCTTTGAGATGTGGACCGACCATTATTCCTAGTTAGCATCATTCAGATTAGATGAATTCATTAAACCGCAACTTGACCTACGTACGTTTATTTATTGGAATATATTTCTTTTGAGATTAAACGTAAGATTCCAATATCTAGCACAGTTACAATAGATCTTAGAAGTGAAAATGACATCGGACATAAAATAATTTTATCGGAACTGACAGAAATGACGACGTGCGGGACCAAGTATCTTCAAAATCAAAATCTTAGTTTGGTTAATAGTGGAGATACAGTTATGATATCATGATAGGTAGATACAAAACAATACACATACTTCACATACATTTGATTTTGTTGTAAAAAAAAAAATTCTTAAAACTGGGGAAATTTCTGCATTTAGTTAAAGAGCAAAATATAAGTGGATTTGTCGTTACATTTTACACGTAAAATCTTAAGGTATTTGATATATGAATCATATATCTCACTTATAAACTGGTCGATACTATCCTTTTCTTCTAAGGTGAAGGATATAGTGTTCAATTTACTTATAGTTTGCTCTTTAACCTAATGTGGAGATCCTCATAATTTTAAGCATTTTCTTTACCCAATAGTGGTATCAAAATTAATGATTGATTTGATCATTGTGACAAATTATTGTGTCAAAAGTCTTATAACAATGTGGTGACCAGGTGGCATGTTCCGTTAGTGAAGAGTTAGTTCAACAGCAATTTCTGTTTGAGATATACTCACACTTGAGTGAGAAGTTATTAATAAAAAATATAAGTAAGTCTCATATTGGAAGAAAAAGATAGTGTTGATAACCAGTTTATACGTGAGAATATTCATGGACTTAAGGGTCCGTTTGGTGGTCAGGATATGATATGATAGGATAGGATATGATATGTGAACATGATAGCAACATGATAGGATAAGAGCAGGATAGACTCTTATCATATCCTGTGTTTGAGGTGCACATGATAAGGACAGGATATAATAAAAGGAAAAATGTATCAGATTTATATTTAATAAAAAATACATTTAAAATTGATCATTCGATTAATTAGCCTATTTTATGAATGAGTATATATTTTAAAATAAATAAAATTAATTTAAATTTTATTAATTAGCCTATTTTATTGTTTTGAAGATAACCTATATTTTAAATAAAATTAAGCAGTTAACCAATTGATTTTCACTTATTTGTGACACGTGATAATTAATAATAAAAGTTAACTAAATTAAAAATATTATTATTTCAAAAGTACTTTATATTTAAATTATAAATTATTATATAAGTAGATAAGTAGTTTTAAACAATAGGAGATGAAAATAGAAAATTAATTTATTACTATTAAAAAATCAATATATATTTGTAATCAATGGTTTTCACTTAGTTGTGACACGTGATAAACAATAAAAATTAACTAAATTAAAAATATTATTATTTCAAAAATACTTTATATTTAAATTATTATATAAGTAGATAAATAATTTTTAAATAATAGGAGATGAAAATATTAAATTAGTCTATTATTATTAATAAATCAATATCTATAAGTGAGTAGTCTATTTTACTATTTATGAATAATAATTTTTTTATTTTAGTTAAATTAATATTTATATATTATTAATTAATATTATTATAAATTATATAATATTAAAATAAATTAATTTGAAGTTAGGATACTGAAAGAAAATATATAACTCGTATCCTATCCTGTTCTATCCTAACTCCCCCCTCAGGATAACTTTTGCACATGATTGACAGGATAGGATAGGAGACAGGATAGTGTTATCTTATCCTGTTGGCGCAACAAACAACAGATAACAACAGGATATGATTATTATCCTGTCCTATCATATCCTGTCCTGGCCACCAAATGGGCCCTAAATGTTTTTAAGATTTTGAAAAAAAATGTAAAATCCAATCCACTTATCTGGATATTAAAACTTGATTTACCCAAAAACTATGTTGTAACAAGTGGCAGATCTACCTTATATCCAGGGGTTCATTTGAACCCCCTGAGTTAAGATGAACCCCTAAAAAAAATTTAAATTGCACTTATCCCCTTATATAAAAAAAATTTTTGAACCCCTGAAAAATTTTAAATTATACTAGTAGATCAAGTTTTGCACCTATTTATACTGAAGACACACACTCACTTACTCCTCTCACTCTTTCACACACACACACTCCTCTGAACCCCTGGAGATACATGCAGATGAACGATTGTTTAGTTCCTTACATTGAGAGTGATGTATTCAATAACATTGACTATGAGCTTATTGTTTAACGGTTTCAGAATATGAAATCACGTAGAGGACAACTATGACTTATATAATTTCTGATGTATAAACATATTGATTGAAGTTATTTTTAATTATATTTTGACCGATGTGTTCATTTGAAAAAATTGAACCCTCTGACTTCGGGGTCCTGGATCCGCCACTTGTAACTAATAATATCTAGTACTCCCTATTATTTCTAACATGCCCCTAAAAATAATTCTCAGAAAAATTCTTTTATTTTGCGATGCAAATTTTTTATGTTAACCATTCACAAAACTAATAACATATATATGATCATATTCATATAATGCAGGGAGGAGAAGGATACGATTGATAAGTTTTCCACACTCCACCATGATCTGATTATGCCCATTCAGTAGCGACCAAATTAAATGGTAAATAGAGATCTCTATGTCGGTATCAACCTTTAAATTTTCCGCAGTGAAATGATTGCACGATTGATGATGGACAATTTTATCAACAACCAAGACTAGTATCTCCTCATTTTAGCATAAAACTAGTTGGACAAATATAGAAGTTCAATAATTGCACATTTAAGTGAGCGTGACACAACTAATTTTCGCGTACAGTAAAATTCTAAGAGTGTACATATGTTGATTTGTCCGGCATGTCACGCCAGCACGATGTGTTTTCTTTCCGTCATGCAATATTTAACGAAAAAAGATAATAATTATACATTAAAGTGTGAAAATTATTATAGATAACATTTAATTAGGATTTAATTATTTTACCACTTCATTAATATCAATATTTTTTTTTAAATATCAAGCTTCTTTAATCAAATTATAGTAGTATTTCTAGGGTGGAGATCCATGCTAGTTGCTTTCCTTCAGACAAATATATCAGGCGTTGCTTCCGGTGCTTTTGCTTAGTATAATATCTTTACATTTAAAAAAAAGATTATAGTAGTATTTTTTTTTTAACTAGTATTTGTTATTTTAAGGGTGGCGAGCAAAACATAGGATTCTGGGATTTAACAGTTAAATATTATTTATCAAATTTAAAAATCATAATTATTTGATATTCTTTTCTTTTTGGCCTCAAAGTCACCACTAAGCTTTCCTTTAGATCATGTGGGTTGAGGTATACCCTAGGGGTGTCCACCGGGCGGTTTCGGGCGGGTTCGGGCCAAAACCTCGGTTTTGGTCGGTTGAAACTTGCAACCCACCAGGCCTGCCACCGTCCGCTCAACGGCTTCGGTTTTTTCGGGTTCGGTTTATACGGTTTGCGGGTTTGTCGGATCGGTTTGTTCGGATAAACAACCCAGAAGAAGAAAGATGGAAGGATGAGAATATAGATATTGATTTCTGCTTTCCAGTACAGAGAAATTTTACATCAGCCATATTACAAAAGACAATTATAAAAAAAAAAGGAAAAAACCCTAATGTAATACAAAAGATGACGTTTTTACAGGGAGATGAAGAGGAGGAAAATGAAAAAACCGAAATCCTATCCCAAGAGATAGTGAGATCAACCGTTACCAACTTTCTTCATCTTCATCGCCTTCTGCATGCATCAAATCCCAACCCCTCTCTCGCAAATCCAGAGGGTTCATGGCCCATGATTGCTTTTATGGACGACGACAGTTGCACATCGAAGGTTCCTCGCATCAAATCCTTGTTGTTGGGGTTGAAGGCTTGAAGCGAGGCAAAAGAAGTTTGAGGCTAAGAGAAGATGATAAGGTTTGTTGGGTGATGGGAGAAGGAGTAGCTGTGCGGGGAAAGGAGAAGAAGCGTAGGAATTTTGCATGATGGGAGAAGGAAAGCAGAGAACTGTGTCTGCAAGGAGATGAGAAGTGATGGTGGCGGCTAGGGTTTGCAAGGTGTGAAGGTGAGAGTGATGGGGAGAGAGTGGTTGCTGTCTGCTGATTGGATTCACTCCTCTTCAGTTCAGGGTTTGTTTTAAAAGGGTTAGGGTTAGGTGATGTGGGCCGGTGGTGTTTAAAAGGGTTTAGAATAGGTTGGTTTTTTTTTATTCCTCCCTCTTTCATTCTTCTCTGGGCTGGGCTGCATATTTTTTTTTTAATATCTACTTCGGTCGGTTCGGTCGGGCATCAGCCCAGACCGAAACCGACCGTAAATAACCAACAAAAACCGGTTTTTGACAACCGTTGGACCCGTGGGCCGAACCGAACCGCCCGAAACAGCAAAAAAAAGGCCGGTTTGGTCGGCTAATGGGCGGGTTCGGTTCTGATGGACAGGCCTTACCCTGACAAGACACCTTAAATTAAGTTTCTTCATACGTACAAAGATATCCGAAAATGACATGTGCTTGTGTTTCTACTTTTTTTTTCAACGGTAAGATTCATTGAGGCACAAACGTCACTTACAAGAGGATAAAACAAGGTTATAATATCTAATACAATGATATATATGCAGTGTTTTACAATAAAATAATACAAATCTGTGCATACTCACTCAAAAGTTAACAAATTACATGTAAATGAAAATAATGAACCACAAAAATCAACAACAAAGCTCCACTATAGCCTATCATTTGCTGTATAGGAAAAAAATTAATAAAACCTTTTGTTTCGATAAAAAGATATTAGTTTATGTGGAAAAAAAAGTTTGTTTATTGTTTTGTAATTGTAGACCTTTTGATTTTGGTTCTCACATGAGAGTAAAGCTCGGGTAAAGGTAATGAACGGAAAGCCGGAGTTACTTGACACGTCACGTAACAACATCATCAAGTCAACTAAAACCTAGCCAAAGTTTTTGACGCAACGACTTCATGGACAAACTCCAGTTGCATCGGTCACCACATTAGCCACCAGAGGACCATGCACATGCTCTAATTAGGTCAGACCAGCATACCATAAAACAAGACTAGAGCAATCGTTACTATGGAAGAACTTGGAAAACAATGGAAGAACGACATCCAAAGACCCAAACCATGCACCTTCATGTCAAAAAAACCTGTCATCGTTACCATATGTGCAAACTCAGAAGCTAAATGCTTGATTCTTCATTTCTAAATATGCTTCTTAAGTGTCCAGCATCCCACACGATGGAAGAACGACATCCAAAGACCCAAACCATGCACCTTCATGTCAAAAAAAACCTGTCATCGTTACCATATGTGCAAACTCCGAAGTTAAATGCTTGATTCTTCATTTCTAAATATGCTTCTAAAGTGTCCAGCATCCCAAACGATTTGATTCGCATCTCCCTTGTCCATTGGAATCCCGACAGCTGAGGTTTGTTTCTTTGAGTGGCTGGATATCTAGGTGGAAGTGGACAATGGTTATATCTTGAAAGTGTTGTAGTGTGGTCTATTTGTAACAGAAGGAATAACCTAGTGTTCAATGAGGTCTTGATCCAAACACACCGAGTCATAGATGAGGTGCGGAGGAATTTGGAGCCAGTAGGATAGAGGTAGTTAGCTCCCTTTTGTATTTTTCAACTAATCGAGTGCATGGAGGAACCCAAGAGAGGATGGAAGGTTAGTTGCCTCGGCCACGATGTACAATTAAAGTCAATTTTGATACCTTGTTTAAGAAGGGACATGGTGCAGACTTTGGGTTGGTGGCTCGTAACAGTTTGGGACAAATCTTGACGATTGCGCTACAGATTTCTAGTCAGATATATCACCTCCAGTGGTGGCCAAAGCTAGCTATTTTAGGTGGGCTTTGGGTCTTGCAATGGAGTTAGATTTCAGAGGAGTAATTTTTTAGAATAACTGTCAGGTTATACACTGTGTTTGGAGCACAAAGCTCGATTCACCTTCACACCTATCAAACAATATCATCCATTTTTCAAGATTTCTTGTTCATGGATTTAGGTTATGCCTCTTGTAGTTTTGTTCATGTTAAGTGTCAATGTAACGCAATTGTTGATTATCTTGCTCAGAAAACTTTCATCCTCAACCACAAACAACAGAGTATCAGACGGATTTGTTGCCTTATCTTACCATGGATGTACTCTCTTTTACTGCTGATTAATGAAACCTCATTTTGGTCGTAATATAAAACAAGGTTTTCCCAACAACTAGTTTGCTTCAAAAAAAAAAAATTTAAACTAACTGCCTCTTTGATTAAAGTTTTTGAAAACTTGGTTTTGCTTTTAAAAATTGAAAACTCATTTGTCACAACCTGTTTTCAACAACCATTTTTGAAAATAGTTCTCTTTATCAGTTTTGAAAGCTAAAATATCATAACTTTCTATTTTTGTTTAATTTTCAAATTACAATTTCTTTTTTGGAGAACATCTCATTCAATTAGTTTTTTCTAGTTTTATTTTAAAGGGAGTTGCTATTCGGACCCCCACATCTATTTGAACCCCTTTAAAATGCAAAAACACTTATATACGCACTTTCAAAGTGCGACCATAACGCACTTTAGAGGTGCGTCCATAACGCACTTTGAAAGTGCGTAGGTCGAGCGAAAATTGAAAATAGATGTGTGGGGGTCTGAATAGATGTCGGGAATCCGAATAACAATTACCTATTTTAAAATACATTTTTCAAAACTATTTTGAAAACAATTTTAGAAATAGAAAATAAAATTGCAACCGAACAAGCCTCATAGGTCAATACATACTGTTAGAGGCCCACATTGGCTAGAGACATGGTCAATCAAGTGCTTATATATGATTGTGCAAATCTCAACTCTTGAGCTAGTTTTTGGGTTGAGTTAGACATCCTAATACATACTAAAGATTCATGAATCAACCTCCATAAATAAATTCATGTACAATTTCAATCATATTTAAACACATGTCTTAATAGTTTTTAATAGTCACAAAGTGGAAAATTTATGCAAAGCGAAAATTAGAAATATAAAATAAACTTTCCACTTTGTGACATTTAAAACCCGTTAAAAAAAAAGTGTCTAAATGTGGTACATGTTATGCTTCGATCATCTCATATCATATGAAACCATTTACTTTCTATCATTGCATATCCACCCCCAACGGTTGTCCACTCATCATTTTTGTCCCGCCTACATGCACTCAAATTCATACAAACATATAATTCTCCCCCTTATCATTATTCTCAAGACTTTCCTGAATGCAACTTGATAGATACATAGTATAACATTACACAATCCAGATTGATATCCACAATCATTTCCTCATCACGCATGCTACCCCATTAATATTATTTGTGTTGTTAACATCACCATCTCCATGATCTTTCTCCCAACTCTCATTTATCATCATGTAACCTTGAAACCTTTCCACCACACTCTCCGGCACCGACACGAGCACCCTCACCGCCTTAGCATCTCCAACCACCGGCAAAAACAAGCAGTAAACATCACTCGTTAGAGGACCCATATGCACTGGCTTCCCTTCTCCAAAATCCACATCCTCCAACCCCAACCTCGACCACTGAGAAATCACCAAGCTAGTTGAAAGATCAGTCCTCACCTTTTTATCCTCCAACAAATCAATCATCGACCTCACACACTCTTCACTCAAATCACCCTTCGCTTGTTGCACTAGTTTTACAACATGGTGAAAATTATCATCAGAACTCACCAAGTCCCACACCGAAGACTCAGCACATGCGAGCACAAAACCATTCCCATAAAACCCTTCTGGGAGATTCAACTTCTTTCTAACGTTGACCGAGAAAAGAAGCTTGACTGTTACTGTGGGACCCAGGTTCAGTGATCGGACCCACGAGCGCCACGTGTGCGCTGCGACTGCTTCGAAAGTTGTGGTGTTGCGCGGCACGCGGGAATGTTTCTTTAACCGGAGGACCTCGGTGGGGCCGAAGGTGAATGACGTGGCGACTAGTGATTGGGTTTGCATCCACGTGAAGAGGTCCACTTGAGGTGTGAGCTTTGTTCTGGTGTAACTCGGGTGAGGGAGTTTTACCTGTGCCGGGTTTTGAGATCTTAACACGTGGCGCCAGTGGAAGGGTGTGATGGTTAAGTTGGTGGTGGGATTTGTGGTTAGGTGGGCCCAGGCGTGGAGAAATTGTGACGTGCCGATGCCATCGCATAGGCAGTGGTTGATTGCGGTGCATAGGATCATTCCCCCGCAGCGGAGACTTGTCACCTGAAGGAATTAAAAGAATAAAAATATAGATGAGTGATATGTGACAGTGAGAAATGTGTGATAAAATAAGAATAAAGATCATCTCAGCACTACGCATGGTCGGGTTAACCCAATGAAATCGTCTAATCCAACCCAATCTAATGGTAAAAATGCGGGTTGAAGTGGGCAAGCGGGTTTATCTGATGATTTATTACAATTCAATCATTTTTTGATTGGATATTGAATTCCATAATAATTCATCAAACTCAACCCGAAATCAAATCATTCAATAATAATATATTATTTAATATATATTTTTAATAACTATAATTTTTACTTAACTCACTAATAGAGTGTATGTAATTTATGGAGACTTTGAGTCCTATTACTAGAGTGATTTTTAGGAGACCTGAAGACTAATTTGTTTGTAATTATTTTTCATATTTAAACACATGTAGTACTTGTTTAGTTATGTATTATTGTATGGATGTGTGCAGACAGTAATTATGAACTTGTGATATATATAATTCCATGTTGGAAATTTGGAGCACTTATTTTTTAATATTTTTCAATATTCTAAATTTTTTTAGTTTAATATACCGATCCAATTAATCCATCAAAACCAACCCTAAGATTGTCGAATTGGGTTGGTTCGGGTCCGTAGGTGAAAATTCACGAAATCCAACCGAATCCAACCCAAACAATTTTGATTAGTTCGAATCTTGATTAGTCTAAAATTCCAACCCAACCAAAGTAGAGTCCTACACACCACCATGTTCATCATTCAATTTAAACCACATAAAAAATAAAATAGTGAAAAACGAGTGATATAATAAGTAGTGTGATAAAATAAATAAATGAAATTTTGGTGAAAGAGAAATTTAATTTGAAAATATCTAAATTGAATAAAAAAAAGACGTATTAGGAGAATTTAAAGTAATCATTCATTCTTAACCTTTTTCTTTTTGTAAATACAATAGTACTTTTTATGAAAATGATCGATTACATTAGACTTTAGACTTTTAGTGTGAGAAAAAAGAACACTAAGTAAGTGATCGATTTAATATATGATTTAATGCGATAAGAAAATAGATATAAAGAGTAAAAATAGAGTGTATAAATTGTTTGAGATTAATTTCTATGCACCGACGGTGTAAATAAGTTTTACACCATCATTCAATCATATCCCTCCATTTTGTTAGCTTAAAATTAATTTTGAATTTAAGAATATCTAAAAATAGGAAATGGAAGGTTGTGATTAAATGATGGTGTAAAACTTTTTACACCGTCGGTGCATAGAAATTAATCTCAAATTGTTTTGTTACTAATTGAGATTCATGAATGGAACCTTTTTTATACTAATAGAGAAGGGAAAGGAAAAGCGAGCGCCAATGAAAGGCAAGCACCATGTCCTGAATTGTCACCACTCTAGCTAACCACTATCTCTTTTCATAAAGCACCTCTGATTTTTTTACACATTTCTCTCTATCTAGATCTTTTTTCTTCTCATCATGTTCACTATTAAATTCTTCTCTTTTTAACTTTTGTTTATTTTTTCTTCTCTTTTTCAATTAAAAATAAGCGTAGATATGTTATGTTTTAAGCTAAAAATGGTCTAACAAAAACTGATTGGCATTTTGCTGTTTCCTTTTAAAAAGAAAGAAAATAAGTGTGTTTATGAATTTGACTTCCATATATCCCCTAATAATACCATACACTCAGACACTCATCATTTTCTTGTACTAAAACTCCTTTTTTTTCCTAACTCTCCTCTCACTGTTTTACCACATGTATTGAGTGGCTATAAGGTATTGGAAACTCTTAGTGGTCCATCAATCACCCTGTTCGATAAAAGTGCATAAATAAGGCAGAAATGCAAAATCATGTTTTGAACTTTTCTCCTAGCTATGATACATGGTAATCAACTTTAATAGACTTCCAATATAGGTCAAATGATAGAGTTAGGGATATATAAGCTTGATGTGCACTTAGACACTAAACTAACTAATTTGGGGGAGAAAAATGTCACTTCTTCCCTCTCCTCAACCCCATAGCCCATGAGTAAAAGAAGCCAACATATATAGAGGAAATGAAAAAACATTTAACATGTTTGGATCACTTACAATTAGAATTTAGGATATCTAATTCAACTAAAAAACTATTCATGAGAAGAAGATTGTTTTTTCATATATAAAAAGTAAACTATCTCGGTTAAATTTGTAGTCAATGTGAGATTTTCACTTACTTTATCTAAAAAAAATTATGATACTCGAAAGTTACTCACAATAATTTTTGCTTGATTTTAGTTTTAACTATAAAATCAATTTTAGTATGATTTTCAAATATGCTATAAGGGTGCATGTGTTTGGGTAAAGCACTGCACTTAATTAAACGCTCATTAAGTGCTTAAAGCGCTTACTCATAAGTTAATATTGGTACGTAGTTATTTACATAAGCTTTCTCAAATACTTGCATAAGTGTTTATGTTATAAGATAAGATTAAATAAACCCATTCGAACAAAGTCTGTTCTATGAGATAAAATTCACATGATCTTACCTGGATTACAAGTGGAGGAACATCTAAGAAACTCTGAGCTTCCACCCTGTACAAGAGCTTTCTCCATGACTTGTTTGGCAACTTGGAAGATTCAAGTAACTCTTCAGCACTTGCATCCATGAAAGCCTCAGCAAAAACTGCACCTTCTCCATTACAATCCACCTCAAGCTTGTTGTGATCTTCCTCAATGCTGGTTCTCAACCTACCAGCCAAAGGGTAGTAATCCACCAGAACTCTAGCCAGAGAGGACTTCAACGTGTCGAAGCTCACCGATTTCTTGAAGAGGAACAAGTACTTGATGGAGAATCTGAGGAACTTTTGGTCGTCAAGGTTAGAGAGATAGAGAGATTGTTTTGGCGTTGGAGCACTTGGGGGGATTGTTACTGGTGGTGTAGGATAGAAACAATCAGGGAGTTCCACATATTGTAACATGTTTTTCGACTTATGAATTTGTGGGTCTTCAATTGATGTGTATGCAAAGTTTGGAGTGGCAGTTGATAATGATGGTGAGTTTGATGAGTGATGGCAATCTATGGCAGGTGAAGATATATATAGAAAAGTGAGAAAAGGAATCAAAGAAAGAAGGTTAGTGAAGTGGGGAGAGGAGTTGGTTGAAAAAAAAAAAGGTGAATGTGAGGTTAGAGACGGGTCATTTCTCTAGTTTACGGTTTGGATAATGGTTTAGACTACCATATGAGATTCCTTTTTTATGAGTGCTACCAATAGTGTTTTCCATCCTTTCTCCTCTTTTATTTGTTGACATGCAAACCCGAATAAAGTGATTCACGACATTCAATCGACATATGTGTTTAGCGGTTATTTGACGCTACGTGAACTGTTTTATATTTTTTTACACCTTGCATTTAGTGGTTTTTTTTTCTCTTCTTAGATTGTTGATGCTTTTCAACAAAGATGCAAGTAGAATTTAAACAAAGATGCAAGTTAGAAGAATTTAGAGTTTTTTACATTCTATTTTTTGTTTTAATTAATAATCTGAGTTGTAATTGATTAAAAACAATTACACGTAGAATATTTTTCTACGTAAGCGCGCCACGAGGAGTCTCGCCGGAGCTCCGATCTCCGGCGAAGACTAATATCAAAACACGTGAAAGTTAGAGAGATATCGCTTAGTATTTTTCGATAAGAGACTAAATTCAAAACTCGATACAAAGATATAGAGACTGATTTAACTATTAATTGACCCTAAATTAAATATATAAAAATCAAAACTTAATAATCCTAAAAACTAAATTAATCATGTGGAAACTCGCAACTAGTTAAAAGCTATTTGAACAAACCATGGGTTAGCAGAAAGGTGATGAGGTGAAAAGTCAGATTAACAACTGTTGTATTAGCCACAGCATAAAGGTAAAGAAATATATTTGCTAGAACTAGTCCAGTACTTTATCCGACACTATATTAGAGAATTTTTTCAATATCTAGTCCAGCACTTTTCCCTTTTTGACTTCAAAGAGAAGAAACAAGTGAATTCAATACCGGTCAAACCGAGCCTAGATTCATATACATGTGTGAGCATATATTCTCCCTAAAAAAATGTACTATAAAATTCCGTTCATATTTTTTTTCCTAGAGAAATCTCCCCCCTTTGATTATGGAGGCTGAGGCACTAAAAGTTTCGAACACTTCCTCTAGCTAGATGCATTTCATTTCCATCATATACGCTATGGCACTATATATCAAGATAAAAATAGAAAGAACTTTGATATTCTCACATATATGCGGATTAGATTCTCTTATAAGTTATTGGTACGCAACCTTCCTTTTCTCCCACCGCTACAAGTGGCGGAACCAGAAAATTTAGAAAGCCTGGGCAAATTTTAAAACCGTAAACTCACACGCCACAATATATAAATCGAAATAAAATAGACTTATCATTTTACCAACAAAAATATAGCAAATTTGAGTTCGATTTAATTTACACGTGACACATCCAAAAACACAATACAAAAATGGAAAATATCGTTAGTGTGCTAAGTACCCCGTAATGAAAAACACGTACTAAATTTAGCAATTTCCATAGCCACATTTTCCCATATCCATTTGCTTACTATTGCCACATGCCCACATTTTCATTTTCCATATCCACACCACTTGCCACATTTTATCTCCACTACTCCAAATGATCTGCATCTGTACCAGTCTAGGGAATTGCAATACTTAAGCAATGTTCAATGTCCATTGTCTACTTCTTAAGCATGTTTGACTATTTAGGCAGTTCATTGTCTTTTGAAAATTGAAATAACATTATTCATCACAGGTCACAAATTCCTTTAAGCCTGCTTTTCACTCTCTCTCAAGTCACTCTAAATCCCAAATTTCCAATCGTGAAATCGCTTACTTCTTCACCCCAAATCCCACTGCCTCCACCTTGACTCACCCACCGGCCACCGCGGCTTTCCCAGCAGCCCTCACCCACCGGCCACACCGCCACAGCGACACAACCCACCGCTCCCCCTTCTAGCCTTCTACACTCACCCTCACCCACATGGAAATTGGGGACGAGACAGAGGACAGTGGACAGAGACACAAAATCAAAGAGGTTTATCTCAGAAGAGAAAGAGATCGAGACGATTGGAGGCGGTGGAGATTGTGGATCGAGCCAAGAAACCTAAACAACTTCGACGGCAGCTTGAAGAGAGAAATCTCAGGTGTGCTTTGCCATGAAATGGGAATGGCGCCGGCGGTGCTCGTGGCGGGTTGATTGAAGGGATTGCAGATTATGTGAGGTTGAAGGAGAACTGCTCAGACACAAGCACAGGATCGATAGGGTTCCGTTTTTTTCCCCTTTCTTTGTGTATAAATTTTAGTTTTTATGATTTAGTCCCTTAATTTTACTCCACCCTTTAAATTTTGCCCTTTTTCTCCTTTTTTTTTTGGGCCCAAAAACTCATCTGTGCCAAAGAAAAACAGTTTTTTTTTTCCGGCGAGCCTGGGCACAGGCCCAGGCAAGCCAGGCGGTAAATCCGCCTATGTCAACATCGTCGCATCATCCTTGGCAAATGTCTATAAGTTTCACAACCTCTTAAAGAAAGACGGAAGCCAACTCTTTGCTTTTCATTTTTTAGTTGCTGTAAATTTAAAAATGATAAAAGCAAGGCGTTACTACACCAGAACTAAGGTTTAATTTTATTATCGATTGTGTATAAGATTGATGTGTTGGGTTTCTCGCAAAGAATTACTTATTGAAGGTCATAAGAAAATGGGTTAATTGATGGACCACATACACAAAAGAATGGGATTTATGGACATAGGCACATTTAAACCCATTTCCACAGGTTTTGACGGGCCATACACTTTTTGGTTGAAATACAAAAAGAATGGTTGATCGGCCCAAGTTGCCAGGCCCCAAGTAGGGGTGTACAAGACCCGGCCCTACCCGCCAACCCGTCCCGGCCCAAGCCTTTAGGGCCGGGTTGAACCCGGCCCGATTATTAAAAGAGACCGGGTTCGGGTTGATCTTTGAGTTACCCGACTTCGGGTAGGGTCGGGTTCGGGTTGACACTCGGGTCACCCGGCCCGTCCCACATGTATATTTTATAAAATTTTAATTTGTTATAATGATTAAAATGTGATACATGGTGCTCAAATTTATTTTACCATGTAGATGAGATTAAATGTCTAACATCTACCTTATGAATTAAATAAACGTTTGTCAAACTATGCACACTTTCATGTTCTAACAAGAGAAAATCATGTGTGTGTATTATGCATATGTGAGACATGTGAAGAAATGATCAAACAAAATGTAAACCTCAAGTGCAATAGATTATGAAAGAATTGGATCCTTTCAAGTTATTTCTTTCAAAAAATAGTTCCAACTTATAACTCTTTTACTATGTTATTATCTTTAAATTTTACAATTAGTATCAAATAGTCTTAAACTTATTGTCCCTCGGGCCAACCCGGTCCCGTCCTACATAGACCCGTCCTAAATTGGACCCGCATAATGTCGGGTTGCTTCGGGTCTAGGGACGGGTTAGGGTCTATGAATTGACCCGATCAATATTTAGGGCCGGGTTAGGGTTAACTAAAACCCGTCCCAACCCGTCCCTTGTACACCCCTAGCCCCAAGTGACTACACCCAAACAATATGCAAAAATAATGTTTTCTTAAACAATGTTTTTTTAACCAAAAAAAAAACAATGGTTTAACTTTTTCACTTTCATTTTGTTTTCTTCACAATGCTTTTTAAATAGAATATAATTATTTAATTTACTTTGTGAAATTTTATCCCTGAATGATGTAATTTATATTTCTGATGTACTAATTTTTTTTCTTAAAGCAAAATACAATTTTGACTACTCATATCAGCTCGATTAGTTAATACTAATTTTATACCGGTGACTGATCAATCTAAAGAATAATGATGGATAACTTTATTGTTGAATAGGATAGGTAGATTTTGTTTCAAAATAAATTAATATTTTGAACTAAACTAAAATAATTCTATATGAGAGATTAAATAGTATAGTTGTACTTAAAAAAGTAGTTTAGTTGTAGATTTATCTAGGAAGGGTAGTGAGTCTTAAAACCATTGGGTACCCGCAAAATATACTCATAATGGGTATGATAAAAACCCGTTAAATAGGTATGCAGCTGGACATGGGCAAATACACGCAGAAAATAGTAGGTAGGTACAAGGTTGTCAAACTCGCGAGTTAACTCGTAGAATCGTACGAGTCTACGTTTCTAGGTCCAAAAAACGAGTTAACTCGCTGGTAAACACTTAATTTCATGGAATCGGGCAGACTCGGAGTAAACTCAGTAAACTCGTACAAAATCGCGAGTCTGAACCGAGTTTACGAGTTTTGAAAAAAATTCAATTTTGCCCTAAATTCCCATATTGAAGGGGTAATTTGGGAATTTTGCATGAAACTTTTGTGAAAAAACACACAGATCAGGTTCTCTTCATTCTTGCTCCTTTTCACGATAGAAGTTTTAACCCTAGAGAGAACCTGCGCAGCTGATGTCTCCACCCGCCGTCGCGCCGCTGCTGTCGCTACCCGCTGTCGCGCTGCCGGCCACCGCTGCAGTCGTCTCACCCTCCGTCGCTGCTGCTGCAGGTTTGTGCAATTCTCTGCCAGCTCTAATCGGTGAATCTCCAATTACAAACTATTACGTTTTCTTCTTCAATGTTAATGTCTATGAAGATGATGATGTACAACATGTTGATGATGATTTGGTTGCAAGTTCAAGTAATCCACCTACCCTTGATGATGATTACATTCAAGAAACATTTTCATATGAGGAAGAGGAGAACATGGATGATGATGAAGGAGAATCCGAAGATGATGACATGAAAAATGTTTGATCATTTGAAGTTTAAAGATTATGAATTATGCACTATTGATTTTTATTTTTAGGTCTCTTTAAGACTTTGTTATGAATTATATACTCTTGGAGGTACTTTGGTTGTTTATGTGCTTTGTTGAACTTTGATGCACTCTTGGTACTTTGGTTGTTTATGTGTTATGTTGAACTTTGCTTTATTATGAAGTTGAATGTTGAATTTATTTCGTTAATTTCTCCTTGATGGTTGTAGTGTCTATTTTTATACACCATGACAAGTTTTATTAAATTTTTTTAGTAGACTTTTACGAGTCTACGAGTTAACTAGACGAAACGAGTTTACCTCCCCAAAACGAGTCTACGTAGACTCTCGAGTCTAACAACCTTGGGTAGGTATGGGCATGGGTACTATAGTACCCAACCCGCCCTATACCCACACACACATAATTGGTAGTATATTAATAAACTTGAAGTATAACTTCTAGCTTCTTTTAAGATTTCAGTAAGTGAATTCTTAATATTAATTAAATTTATTATTGTTAATTTACTCTAGCTTATTTTAAAACAAGTTAGTAACCTATAACTTCATAATTTATTAACAAATCTAAAATTATAAATTTAAAGCTTAACTTGATCGCTTATTCTTTTTTTTAATTATACTTATTCGAATAATTTTACTTGTTAAAACATTTGGATGATCTTTTGTATTTTAAATTAATGATTTTTATTTTATAATAGTAGTTAGATTTTAATTTTCTATTGAAAAAATCATGTGATAATATTTTTCTTATCTAAATTGCAGGTAACGAGCAATGATACAAGCATATAGATACCTAAAAGGTACCGAGACGGGTACTCATATTGATATCTACACAGGTATGGGACAGGGAAAAATACGAGTACTTTTTAAAAACGTAAGTATGAGATGGTATCATAGTACCATAATCTACCCATTTTCATCCCTAATTTTACCCGTCAGAAAAAAGTTTAATTGTGAAGCATGTTGGTAGAACAGCAACATGAATACAGATCAAGAGTAGAGAGAAACACACGAAAGTTTGTTCACGCAGTTCAGTCAAATTGTCTACGTTTACGACTATAGAGCAGCTATAGTTCCGTTTATTGATTCTCTTCTGAATACAATAATTAGAGTTACATTGTTACAAGTTAGCTTATATAGGGATACTAATAATTCAGATTACAATAATACCCCTGAACCGTACTCAACACATGTAATAAAATAGGTTCACAATTTTCATGAGTCAGAATTAATAATTTTTCAATGTATAAATAAAAGTCATAATTAATTGGTGCTAATGTAGTAATGTGGATTATGAGTTGGAACAACGTGTGGCTGCCATGCAAAAATTTTGTGTGGGTAGCTTGCCTATTAATTATCTGGGATGTCCTTTGAGGAAACCCACGAGGGAAGTAGTTCTGGAAGTCTGTTATGACAAAAATGCAGCAAAAGTTGAGCACTTGGAGTTCGAAATTTCTCTCACTAATTTGCACGCTTATGCAAAGTGCATTTCTCATTCAAAATTCTTTATTTGAATATATCTTGCTCTTGTGTTATCTTTATCAATAAAACTGTGATTGAAAACTTGAGAGTTTAATTTTAAAGAGTATATATGAGTTCGTTCCTTTCAAAAAAAAAAATATATGAGTTTTCAATTGGGGGAGACCAATATGAAACGAAAATAAGGAGGAAATAGTTTCCAATTGCATAGTTGATTCAGAAAATTATATAACAAAAACATATAAGTCGCATTTCATAGCTCCACTCACAGGAGACATTAAACCCCACAAAGATATTATATCTTTATTATGAGTTTACATCATGGCTAATATATTATTGCCTTCGGGGTTAAGTAAACAAGTGAAACAAAAAAACTTTGTGTAGATACGAAGGGTGCAAATAAAATGGGATGAATTGAAAGATGAAATGAAAGCACTAGGCCATCGCTGATAGATTGTTTTCATCTACGGTCCCCATATTTAACCTTACGAATTCGTGGCGTTTAAACCGTCGCAACCGCCGTAAACGTGAAGATTAAAAAGAGTGTTTAGTAAGAATTTTAGAATCCTTATTTTAAAATTCTTGCAAAATAAATGTGCAATCCGTGTTTTTGATCCCTGTAAAATACGTTCAGTTTAATTTTTTTCTCTCATTGAAGTGAAGTCAAACCCATAATTTCTGGGCAAGGGACTAAAATCAAACCAAGCATGTTTTACAAGGACCAAAAATATATTTAACCTTTTTTTTTAATCTTGGATGAAGAGAGATTACATGTTTTATAGTATTTTTCCAGAATCATTTCTAAAACTCATAAGTTACTTATAATTTTTTTATAGAATTGATTCTGGATTTAAAATTAAATGGTAGAGTTTAGACTCATCTCCAAACTTGCTCAAAAAGAGGTTTGAATGGAGAATCCAAATTGATTCCTTGCATGTGCATTGAGCTCTCCACTTTTCCCCCGATATAAGTAATTACAAGCAGCAAATCTTATTCAGTTTAAAGTAGTTGTGGTACAACGGGGAAAAACAGGAAACTAATGCAGTGATACTGATGCACTACATTTCTTTTAAACTAGGAGTAGGAATGAAAGGCACAGAACAGGTACGGAGCCATAAGAAAGATGAAAAAGAGCTTCAATTGAGAGTCACTTTTAGGTATGCAGAGCGCAGCAGCACATGGTGTATGAAGTACAAACTGAAGTTTGGTCGTTATGTATAACGATATACTGATCTGTCAAAGCAAGCGCACTTGATAAAGAAGCATGAGCTAAGCCAACTAGAATTCTAGCATGTTCGGAACATAATTTGAATATTCCATACGCCATTCTTCAATCCATAAACTACTATATTCAGCTTCTAAAATATGCCCTTATACACGATTATATCCTGTACCTGATTCTTGTAAATCCAAATATGTTATTAATCTATTTTTGAACGCACAATTCTAGTAGTTTAGTGTGTGTTTAGGTACCACGTCAATATAACGCGAATAGACTTTCATTCTTATTTATAAGAAAGTTTCGTTAACTTTTTGTTCTCAAGTGTCAGCTAATGTTTGTTTGCACTTATGTCAACGGACATATATACAAGTATTATTGTACCTTTCATTCTGTCCAATTGATTTAGCACGTACAATCTATCACGAGCAGGGGCAATGACATAGCAATCACAAGGTACCCAGAACTCGAGAGAGGCCTTGGCATAAATAACATGCGTAAACGTATACGTTTGACAACTCTTGCTTTAAGGGTTTGTGTGCCCTTATGCCTCACCGGATTAGAGCAATCCATCACCAAGCAAAGGGAAAGGATCCCGTGAGAAGAATAATTATATCTTCACACTTCATTTTTTAGGTGTGGAGAGTGAAAGAAGAAAGAGTTAGGAAGAAAGAAGAGAAAAATAAAAATGTGATAGGTTATTTGATTGATAATGAAAAGAGAAATAGAAAGAAAATGAAGGTGAAAAAGGTGTGGAAGTGTGTATATATGAATCATAACTCATTAGGAAAGGTAGGATAGGAAAGGAAGGACGGGTATGTTCACTTGTAAGTTGTAACCACTTAGGCTCATTGTAATATTGATTTATGTTTTTCCTATACTCGCATGAACACTATGCTTTGTAACTTTTACGAGAACATCCCACCGTAGGGCTCTAGACTTTCCGAGACCCCAACCGAGAGTAAAGAGATTCACCGTGGCAACAAGAGGACTAGAACCTATCTCAAAGACCAAAGAGGCCGGAAACCTATGAAGTTCTTAAGGTAAATTTCTCCAGTTAGGACCCTCGATTTGTCAATACTCCGAGTTTAGACTTCAACCCACTGGGGATCTCAAGACAATCGTAACGAGCTTAGTATATCACAAACATCGGGGGAGCTCTTTCCCTTGAAGAAGAAGCTCAAAATCACCTAAGTGCATGTTAGGAGATTATACGGATGTGTTTGTTTGAACGTTGATTTTACAATTGTTACATTATTTTATTGTTCTTCCTACAAATTTTCCTTCGAATGAGATTATATGTGATGAAAAAGAAAAAAATAAAAGAATGAGTGAAATGAATATAAAATGTGTAAATCAGCTTTAATATTAGAACAATTTAAACAGCTAGCAAAGCAAATGAGAAATTACTGCCAGCTGATACATAAAAAGAACAAAGTTAATAAATTAGGCCAATCTAAAGTAAGAAAGTGAATGTGAGATGTTCCTACTTCCAACTTGCAGTGATTTGATAAGCTCATAGCAAATTTAAATGAGCACCACCCTCTAGGATATTCTTTCCGCACCACAACAAGATCCAAGTCACTTTTCTCCATGACGTCGGGAAAGCTCTTCCATCTTGATGGCAACGTGGTATCATGGCCATAATAGGTTCCTAAGAAAGGTTAACAAGTCAGTCTTCAGAGATACTTCTAACCCACTTCAATATAATTGATTTAATTATCAAGAAATTAACAGATTTTTTAATTAGTGGAAGAAATGTGATGACTATTGTATAAATACATTAGTCATAATGGATTAAAATCAATCGAGATTAGATGGGATGGTGATATTTTAGTTGTCAAAATCTGTTCACAATTTAATGATGTCGTTCAACGGCGATTTTTAACTGCTACTAATGTTTACAGCGATAATAAACTGACACTAAAGTGTATGTTGGCTATATATGCCCGATGGAAATCGTATTTCTATATATCACCATCATTCATGAAAAAAATTGGCCACCCGAATTAGCTCCACCAAATTGTAATGTATTTTTCACTCAAATTAGAGTGTCTCTTATGCTTGTGAACACAAAAACAAACGTGTTACAAGGGGCAAAGAGTGAGAGTGGACACACACACCGCCCCTAGCTGGAATTGGAGAGTTGTGAAAGTTTTCTTTCTCTATCCCACGCTGCCCAATCACCCCTTTCCCACCAAACCCTCGATTCCATTGCCTTTTTTCTTTTTTCCTCTCATTTTCCATTCTTCATTTATTTTCTTCCCCTTTTTCTCTGTTTTCCCTACCTTTCACTCTCCACATCCACCCACTTTTTGCTCTATAAATTGCCTCTTCAGTTACCTCTATTACTTCCTCTTCTCCTCTCTTCCTTTCCCACCCCTTCACACTCCACTTTCTTGCACTATTCTCCTTCCATACTTGTGTTGTGTGTGAAGATTTGTAGGCTTCTTTGCTACAAAACCAACCCCATTTGTTCATCCAATTATCTCTTGAAACCCCATCTCCACATTTTACTCCTTGCCCCATGGAAGTTTCCTACTTTGAATGTTAAATGCATAAAATCTGTTTGTTGTTCATGTTTGACATCATTCATGTCTCCAGTTCTCAATGAAATCCTCCTTTCCGGGTTTATGATAAATTCTTCTCTCATACGCAGAACCCCTTTAGTTCAATCTTTCTCTGTTGTCTTCCTCTACTGGTTCTATGTTTTCTCATAAACAATATGACTACAAATTAAGTAAAAATTATCTATATTAGTTTAAAATCAAATCTTTGAAGGTATTGCATCATATTAGTATCAATTAATTTCTTTGGTGTGTTATATATATGTGATGGCCTCATCCAGTGGAAACTCCAGCATTTCCACTAAGTTTCATAGCTCTGGCTCTGAAGAAGATTTGCAGCTTCTGATGGACCAGAGAAAGAGGAAGAGGAAGCAATCAAATTGCGAATCAGCGAGGAGATCTCGAATGCGAAAGCAGAAGCACTTTGATGATCTCAATGTCCAAGTGGAGAGGCTCACAAAGGAAAACAGTGAAATCCTCAATAGGGTGAATCTCATCACACAGCACTATGTGAATGTTGAGGCAGAGAATTGCATTTTGAGGGCCCAGATGGGTGAGCTTAGCCAAAGGCTTCAATCACTGAATGCTATCATCAGCCTCATCAACACAACCACTACAACTGGAATATGCCAAAATGATTGCTTTCTAACAATTGCTGATAACTTCATGAACCCCATGAACATGCACTATCTTAACCAACCAATTGTGGCCTCTGCAGAAGTTTTTCAGTGGTGAATTATTGTCCGGCACATCTGCGCATGTGTGTTTGGAAATCTCTCCGCAATTAATTTTAAAAGTCGAAATCAATTTGGGAAGAAGTTTCATGCCTGAAGTTTCTGAGTACTAGAATTGATTGATTTAGTGAATGAAAGTTGTTCATTAGCTCATGCTGAAAAAGAGGAAAAAAAAAGTGTATGTTTGCTTATTGTAGTTGTGTTCTGTTGGAGTTGCGTCATGGTGGAAATTATTGAGGGAGGGTAAATATTAGTAGCTACTTGGGTGAGGCAATGTTTGTTATTAAGATATTAGGTAAGCAGAATTTGCAAAGTAATGCTTGAATAAAAAATGACATAATGGCAGGTTCTGCAGATGTTGGGTCACTTATTAATTTTATAATACTGTCCTCGTGCTCACCATTGTCTAATGTTTGGGAAAAATGGATGTTGGTGTAAGTGCGTTCTCTATTTGTTGTAAGTGTGCTTTTGTAAGTGTAAATATTGTACTGGTTGGTTCTTACTAATAGAAAAACTAAAAAAAAAAACATTTGTTTTCGTTTGGGGTGGTTATTTTCGGTCTCTCGTATTTTAATGTGAATTTGAAAATAAAATGTGTTCGGCAAAAATAGAGTTGAACTGAATTTTTGTTCAATTTTAAAATTGCTTTTAACCTATTTTTCAAAATCACAAAATATGATTTGGTGATTATGGTTTTTAATTTCAACAACATGTAATTCATTACCATCACCATGCACCAACCACCATCACCACCACCACCATCGTTGGCACCACCGCCACTGCAACCATCGAAATCTCCACCGCTACCACCTCCACATGCATCCTCCACCCGTGCAACCACCACCCTTCACCGCCACTATCACTTCCACCACCCGATCACCATTGTCACCTCCGCTACCACCACGTCCACCGCCGTCACCCTGCTGTCACTACCACTATCACCACAACTTCTACCTCCACTACCACGACTGCCTCCACTACAACCACCACCTCCACCACTACAATCACCACCGCCACAGCCACCACGACCGCCTTCACTACAACCACCACCACAATCACCACCGCCACAACCACCATGTGACTGCCACCACAATCATCATCACGACCACCAAGTAACACTCTCTCCACCACCACACCTTCATCGCCACCACCGTTATCGGTGTTGGCACCACCACCTGCACTACCGCCTCCACTTGCGTCACCACCCCAACACGGCCACTGCCACTACCTCCACCACCACAACCGCTACTATCACTACCGTTAAATAACACCGGAACTCTATCATTGTTGTTATCTGACCGCTCCGTTATTATGTCGCCGGCTCGCCGCTACTATCCATTGTCGTGAATTCACAAAGTTGATAATTGTTGTTCAAAACCATAATAAACCAAAATTGGATTTATAAAACTGAAAACTAATTTTAATTCTTAAAATTTTAAAATATAAAACTAAAAACCATCCCGAACGATGCCTAAATATATCACCGTGGGTGTATTAGATCTTTTAAGGCAAAAGACACAAGGGCAATCAAACCATATTCAAAGCACTACAATAGTGAACAAAAAATACAGTGCTCAAATCAAGCTCACATGCTCACCCATTTAAACAACTAGTACAACGAAAAAATATTAATCAACACCAATAGGTAAAATGATAGAGTTCAAATCACACATGGTAGAAAATATCTAGATTCCAATTTTTTTTTTTTAAATTGATTCCAAATCTAATATATTTTTCCTGTCGTATAGAAATTCTAGCATGAGAGCAGTTGTGTTATACCACTTCATTGTCTAACCTACACTATTATACCCATTTTTATCAAGTTTTTAACCTCACATGTAGCCACATGGGGATCGGAGCTCGTTGCTAGCAGTAGTGATGGCTGAGTGGAGGGATAGGAGTTCGCCGCAAATTAAGGTAAAAATTGAAATTAATTTCTGTTAGAGCCTTAGAGGGGTGGTTCTAACCACCGTGCTTGTTTAATTTGTTAAAGTATATGACAAAAAATCATATACCTACATATTAAACGATACAAATATGTCACATGCAAACACCACATTTTCTCTCAACTTCTCTATTTTTATCACATTACATCATATTACATCATATATTGTATCCAGAGACAGTGGCGGAAGCACAGGGGTGGGGTGACTTCCCTGTGCTTAGTCACCCCTGGCTTCTTGAAATTTCTAAAGAAATTTTTATGAAGCAGAGCATTTAAAGGAAACTAGGCAAGAGGAAGTGA
Organism: Lotus japonicus; assembly: GCF_012489685.1. Lineage (NCBI taxonomy): Eukaryota > Viridiplantae > Streptophyta > Magnoliopsida > Fabales > Fabaceae > Lotus > Lotus japonicus. Next base: position 2,698,598 of record NC_080045.1, on the reverse strand, counting down.
CAGTCACAGGGTGTGAGCACCACCGTCTGCACATACAGCACATGCAGCTCCTCTTTCTATTTTTTTCTTTTAATAATCACATGTAACGGGACCTACACACATCCAAAGTAGTGAGGCCGTGTTTTTCTAATGGAAGGAAACAAAAGCAGGAGAAATGAAAAAACAAGGCATAGAGAAGAAAACTTATTGCCTTGTTTGGATTTGTTTAATTAAAGAAACAACTCAAACAAGACAAAGAAAAAGAACAAGAGATTTTGCTTAGCTGGTACAATATTTAGAACTTCTCAATTTTCTCTCTTGCTCTTCACTTTCTCATGTATGACTTTTTATGGATATTCAACTTTCATGAATTCAAACTTGAATTTATTGGTTTAATTCTCTTTTTTTGTTGCTTAATTGGTCTGATTATATGAGATTGAATTTGTGGTGCTTGTATTTTGCTTGAAAAAGAAGTGATACAAATTACCAAAGTTTGTAAAAAGGATCCTTTAAGATTTAGTGGACTTTTGTGCTGATAATTTTTTGATGCGGAAGAGATATTTTGTGGTTCTTCTCTTCAATTATCTACAAGATAGTCTTTTTATTGATTATGATTTTTTATTATCACCAGAATACTTATGAGGCGCTCTTGCCCCCAAACTAATCTTTTATTTCTTATGCTTATATAAAATATCTCTTGCACTCAAACTAATTTTTTGTTCTCACCAAAATATTTTTTTTTTCAAATTTTTTATTTCATAAAAATTAAAATTTTCTTACAAATTATATTCCTTTAGATCTCAGTCCCCCCTTCTGAAATTCCTGGCTCCGCCCCTGTCCAGAGACGAATATAAGTGTTGAGCTATGAGGGCAAGTGCCCTCACTTGATTTGGGAAAAAATCAATAGAAAAAAAATTGAGTAGTAAAAGTATAGTTTTTTATGGCTCATTTGGTAAAAAATATCTTCACTTATGTCTCACATTGCTAAATGCCCTCACTTGTGTCTTACATTGCTATATGTCCTCACTTAAGTAGTAAAAGTATGACTTATCAAAAAACGAAAGTAGTAAAAGTATGTGATTTTTTATGGACCATTTGTTAAAAGTGCTCTCACTTGTGTCCCTTTTGGTTAAAAATATTCTCACTTCTAATAGTATTTGTTAATTTTTTATTACAAATTTATATGTATATATTGCCCTTACAACATTAAATTTATGGATCCGTCCCTGATTGTATCGATATTTTTTTTCTCTCTTCTCTTATTTTTTTCATTCTGACTATCAGAGATATATATAAAAATAAATAAAGTGTCACTCTAAATTTTCTTAAATTGCACCAATACATTTTTTTTAAAGATAAAGGAATATGTATTATTATCCAAAAAAAACCCTAAGGGTCTAGAGTGATGATATATTGCCCCACAAAGCTAGAAGTATATACTGCCAAAAAAAAAATTTGTTCATAAAAAAATTGAGAAGGGAGAAGATGAGCAAATTGAAAGTCATGAGAAAAAAATAAGATTTTATTGGTCATTTGATATATTAGTAAAAGAGAAAAAAAATAAGAGAAAGAATGAGAGATGTCGCTTATTCTCTCCTTTTATTTGGTTGTGTAGAGAAAAAATTACTTCAGTATAAAATTAAATAACATTTTCATTTTAAATATACAAATAATTTTGAATAAGTATGATAATGATTAGGGATAAAATGAGAAAAAAAGGTAAAACATTCGCACTCCAATTTTCTCTTCTAACAAAAAAGGTTGACTTGACCTCTCTCCTATACCTCTTCTCTCAAAATTATCTCTACTAGATATATGGAGTACGCTTTTTAAAAATTTTTATTTTAATTTGATAATATAAGTAGGAACAGCTCTAATGGAGTAATAAAAATTAATATAAAATTGTATCATAGGTGAATGACTAAACGATTGTATAGTAATTTGTTACTTAGGTAGAAAAATAAATATTAATAGTGTTAAGGATAAAACATTTGTGCCTAATTCTAAAAACTATGAAAATCTATCTATCTATCTATCTATACTATATATAAAGGAAGAGTTTTTGCAACCTTGAGGGCAATTTGGTACTTCAATATTTTATTGTACTATACTTAAAATTTAAGTATGGTTATTTTGGTAAAAATACTTATTACTTCTTCTTGATTCAATCACAGCCGTTAGTTCCCTTTACAATCTTCCTAGCTTTTTGGCTTCTCAAACGTATCCGCTCACTCTTTTCGTTTTCTCCTACCGTTCTTATTCTTCTCTTTTGCACAGTTTCAGTTCTGTTGTACGTCTTCCATTTATTCTCTCTGCCTACTGCCTCATTTAATTCCTTTGTCGCTGTTGTTCACTAGATTCATCTCACCGTTGGATTTGGAACTGCCGCCGATGCTGACCGCACCGCTGCTTCCGCCTTGGATTTGTGGCTTCGCCGCTGCGGTGCGCCTTGGCTGGGTTTATCATGGTGTTAGGTTTTTTTATCTGCAACTCTTTGATTGTTCTTCTTTTTATCTTTCATTTGTTCATCTCAATCAACCTTATTATGTGATTTAGGGTCTCATCTTCTCTTTCATTTTTAATTTACTTGCAGTTATGCTATGGACAGGCCGAATTTGAGGGACTTTAATTCATTTGAACTGACGCCCATGCTTGCATTTTCTGGGTTAGAATTGAATTGATGTTTTTTATGCATGTGTTTTTTTACTGTTATGGAGTTGTCAATCCCCATTGTAAGAATGGTTCTCTTTTTTCCTCCTACATAAATTATAGAACTAAATTTTTTTTGAAAGGCTGCTGATTTTACATTCTTTGATATTTACTATGTAGGAGAAATGGCTGTTGAAATGGTGTCTGGGCTTCCACACGTAATGTGCAAGGAACATGATGCGTCAGTGTGAGAATAGCAGGTCATGTATTGTTTCTTGCATAGTGCTTTTTTAATGCCTTTTTATTAAATCAATGCTCTTTGGACTGGCTTCACAAATACTACTCTTCTATTTTATTTCTAAAAGTATTAAGAAAGAGTGTAATTTTAAAAGGGTTTTACTGGGTTTTGATTGTTAGACAAGCTCTTAATTAGAGCTTCTTCTTTTCCTATTTCTTATCCAATTTGTTCATGTCTATGGTCTTAGAGATGGAAGACTTTTGGTTTTCCAAGCACATTAATATTTATCTATGCAGCTATGAACCAGGGCATAAGCAATTAATCAGACATGATAAAAATCAAGAAGGTAACTTGAAGAAAAAAAGGAAACCGTGGTGGGCATGTGGTCTGGAAAAATTATCCTTATCATATTCCCTATCTGACCTAAAAAGAAATTCAAAATATTTCATACTACTTTGACATTCTTTTGATTGTTATGTTGCTGCCAAATATACTCCCACCTCTTTGTTTCTTTTATCCATGATTCTGATATATTTTATTCATTTTAATGTATCAGCTAGAGCATGAAAACACTTCATTTTGGTAGTACCTGCTGGATTTACTTCAAAATCAGCTGCAACCACTGAGTAGCTTACAAGGTTTCGAACAACATATGGGAGGAGAAAGTTCTAAACCAATGGGAATCTAATTTTACATCTCAAAAAATGAATAGGTAAGTGTGCTCTGTCTTTGGCTTTGGCTTAATTCGCTTCACCCTTAAATTGCTTCATTTACATGCATTTTATAAATTTCTTTCTTTAATGCAGCAAGTTTGTTAATTTTCTTAACATCTAATGTTTGTTATGCAATTCGCTGATCTCATAACATGGGGAGTTTTAACAGGTTAGCACTTTCTATGTTGGGTGTGAGTGTGACCATGTTGGAGATGTAATGTTGTCAAAGAAAGTTCTTACATTAGCTGCAACTAATAAATTCCAATGCTAGACATATATCTTTCCTATAGCTGATTAAATTTTATTTCATCCTACTACTTTTTGTCTCCTTAATACAAAATCTGTTGTGTTTTTGGACTCCGAGACTTGCTGTTCTGGGACATTTGTGCACTTGATCTACATTTTCAAATAAATTGATTTAGATTCATACATATGTTTCCTCAACAAGCTCTTTCCTGCTCTTTTCCTTCTTAGGTTATTGGTCCAACTTCACCTTCTTGCATTTATGCCTTTTCTTTTTTTCCCCCTTTAACTTTCAAATTTAGCTCCTACCCCTTTCCCATGATCAACCTAAGTTACCATGATCTATTAACAAACTTTTATCTTCATGTACATTGATTTATTCATTTACTGAAATAACTTGAGGCTGCTTGGTTGCTGCTTCAGATCTTTGGGAATTAAATTTGATCTAAGATATTGGGATTTGGCATGAAAGCTTGAAATAATTTACTGAAATAACTTGAGGCTGAAGGTGAAATAATTTTAGCATCAAGTGTACAAATTATTTTAGGTCTTAGTCAGTCAAGGGGCATTATTCTAGGTAACCTCTTCTTTACTATTATTGATCAAATTCTCTTTGCATGTAGGACATTGTGTAAGAAGCGGAAGAGGGACCTGCCTTGGTGAAAACGCAGGAGCTTGAAGCTGCTAAGAAGAAAAAAGAGCCAAGAGTCGTAAGATTATCTACAACAGGACTAAGCAGTGCACGAAGGAGTGCAATGAGCAGGAAATGGAATTGATTCCATTGAAATGTGAGGAAAAGCTGAAAGGTTGATTTTATGTAGATCCTAATGCTAAGCTCTCTCTTATTTATTATTCGTATCCTTGGCATTAATGCCATGCATCCTAAGACAAGGAGGATTCTACAACTATTGAGATTGAGACAAATTTTTAATGGTGTTTTTCTTAAAGTTAACAAATCAACAATGAAAATGCTGCATAATACATAGTTGATCCCGAATTTGAAGAGTTCATGTTTAGAAAGTTGAACCAACATAGAGGATACAGAAAGTTGAACAAGCAGATATTTGCTCTGATTGATAACTCTGTCATTGAGGGGGGCCTGTTATTGTTCAAAGTTTATACCTCTATTATACTTATATCTCTGGATTTGGATGCCATGAGAAAGATGTAGCGTTGACTGAAGGCGCAAAGTGTTTGTTAATTAACCAAAATAGGTGTAGAAACAACCTTGATATATGTCTAAGTCATTACTTGATGGAATATCTAAGTCATTACATGTTCAGTGAAACAAGAGATGTTGATGAAGATGATGCTAATGTTAATGGCTAATGCTATGGTCTCCTAAAATAAATGAACTTCAGCTTGAGAGTTTGTAAATATCCGGTTAGTCTTCATTTATATATATTTAGTTTTAGGTGATGGAATTTATTTCATGACGTGGTAGATGAGTGCACTTTACTAGAGTTTTATATCAATCATCTACTGTTTTTTGTGGTTTAACTGCAATATCTATTCTATGCAAGGGGGAGGCGGGGGTAATGTATTTGCACTATCAATCATTTAACATAGAAATTAAATACAATTTAGTGGTTAGTTATTAGGCATTCGAGGGGAAGGGTAACTCACTTGGTGAGCAAAGGGAAATGAAGAGATTTGCTAGGTGAAAAGTCAGGAATCAAATCTTGGCGAATGAACCAGTTGTTAGACCTTCATTTCAGTAAATCAGACACATTTATCAAAAAAATCAATTTTTTGTTTTTTTTTAAATCTTATTTTTTTATTCATGAAATTTTTCTTAAAAAATAACAAAAAACACAGATTTTAATCAATTACATGCTATAAACAAAAATTAGTATCCCCGTGCATCGCACGGGTAAAAGTACTAGTTGAGAATAATTAAGATGTATTTCACATTTAATTTGTGATATGTTAATTTTTAATGGGAATAAAATTTTGTGTGTTTGTTATTCAAAATTCATGGATCCCTCATGGTATATATACATTCATTAGATGTTGTCCCGGAAGAATAGTTCAAGTAGTAAGAGTTATGTACATAAGGGTTGAGTGAAATAAGGGTGAATGATCCCGAGTTTAAATTCGAAGAATATATTAATTTATTAACATTTCTAACAACTAACATTATTTAACTATAAAAAAAAAACATTCATTACAAGTTTGTAACATTTTCAATTTGCAATTGGTGCCGAAGCAACCTTGGACCAACCAAAGTGTTGGTAATTTAATTTAAGCATAAAGGTCAAGTCACTTTCATTGGTGCGCCTGGTCCATATTGGAAGTATATGTACGTATATATGCACTAAAGTCTAAATATCGTCATCATGTCATGGTTGAAGATGACTTGAAGTTGTTGGTTACCGTATTAATTATGGTCGTACATACTCGTAGAAAAATGACCACAGCTGAAATTGACCACCGTTGGAACTTGGAACGTAACTATTCCTGGTCAATGGTTTTCCTGCCGTCAAAGTTGATGAATTTTCTTAAGAGAAGAAATTATTTTACATCTATACTACTCTATATATTAATATATCTTCCTCACTAAACAATTTTCTTTGAGATTAGATAAGATAAGATAAGATAACTGTAGTACTAGTAAAGCAATCTGTTTAAATATTTAATACAGTTTCGGTGTAGATTTGGAAACTTAATTAATAATTTTGAGCATACAATTAAAACACAAAAATTCTATAAATAATATACTTAATTGCATTTTTTCACATTAATTTATGCCATGTACTATTTTAGTCTCTCTTAGTTTATCTTGAGTTAATCAAATCCCTAAAAAAATTAATTAAATTTGATCTCTATCACAATTTTCATATGCATAATTAAAATTATTGAATATTCATTTTTATTTTAAATAATTTAGGTTTTATGATGGGTTTGATATGTGATATAGTCTTTCACAAAAATTAGTGAAAACTTCTTAAATTTTGAAGGATATCAAATCAGAGATTAAAGAGGAAATAAATTTGTTTTTTGTTGAAATTAATCTTTTGATTATTAGGGGGTTTTGAATTCATTCAATTTGTGATGATTTTTCGTAACCCAAAATTTAAGAGTTTTAAGTAGATCAATAATAGTAATAATGAGGACTTAATTTGCAACAAATTATAAATTTAGAGATTAAATTTGCACAACCGTTAATTTGAATATGCTACCGATAACTTCTCTCTAAAATTGATTGTAAAAGAGTTTTAAGCATGTACTTTGTAATAATGTTTCTCTAGATGATTAGCTTTCATGATTAATGAAGTGATTGTATGCAGTGGCGGAACCAGGATTTTCGGGGAGCCTGGGCAAAATTAAACCTAAGCCTAACTAACTGCACCTGATGTCTAACCTAGAATTTTAAATTGCAATTGCGGGCAATGCGGTGTTGCGGGGTGGATAGCTTGTTGCAGTGACAAATATGCCGCATTCTTAATTAAACATCCAACTTGAAACAGTGTGTGTTTGGATCAGCGTGGTTGAACTAATAGTAGTTAAATAATATATTTTAAATAAATATTAAGTAATATATTAAAACAAATTACTCTTTTTGACTACTTTAATATATGTTTTAGAATTCTAAAGTTTGATTAAATTTTACGGACTCAATTTTGATATTGTTTTTTGGTCAATAGAAAACTATATCTATATAATTTTTTTCCAAATCTATATACAGTAGTATACTTTTTTTTGGGTCAAATACAGTAGTATACTTTAAAACGTAATATAACGATGATGTAATGTTAGTTTACACATATAGATAAGCTCTTTAGCCCAGCCCAATATATACCTAAAACCTAAAAAAAGAGAGAGAAGGATACACAGTACACACCATCTCTTGCAACCGCCGCATTACTCAAAAATGAGAGAAATAGATTCAAGATGCTACAGATTGATTTTTTCTTCCAAACTCTTCTACCCTCCATCTCCTTCTCCATTTTGTGCGACACATTATCTCTTCTCCCCCTTCAACACGATCGCAGTGTGTTATACAGAGGCTGAACAGTAGCAGAGTAGCTCACGGTAGAGTTTTTGCCTAGGCTGCCCTTATTTTTTTCCCCAAAAAGGACCCCTCAGTTCAAATCAATTTTTTTTTTTTGCCATGGAGCTCGGGCAAGCGCCCAGTCAAGCCAGGCGGTGGATCCGCCCCTGATTGTATGCATAAACGAATCAATATTTGTCAACTAATTCACACAAGCCATTATATTTTACAATAATGTGAACAACAAAGTGCGATTTTGTCAGAGAATAAAAGTCAGAAAAAAATTGTATTACAAATCACAGAATCATTAATCAATTTGCAAGACTGTACTCCTACTAATACTACCCTACTTTTCAATACTTCTTTTAATACTTGCCATTATTATTATTATTATTATTTTACGAAGAGAAGAATGAATGGAAATTGCATCGTCCATGTGAGTGCTGGTTATAGTGCGGTCCACGTGGTGGAAATTAAAGCACCAAATTCTCATCCAAGTGCTTACAATTCAATTCAACGTGCAAATAATTTTCTTGCTAAATTCTGATTAGATTAGTGACTAGCTCATTTCGTCATTGAATTATGAAATTACGGTTCATTATCGCGTATAGTGGTGAAATGCATATTATGGTTAGTCGTTTACTACTTGGTGCAAATACTCATATAAAAAGAAATTAGTCCTTGTCGTCGGTAGTGAATGCTCGAGTCAAAAGATAATTTAAGAAAAAAAAGTGAAACATTGATTAAAGAGTAAACAAGCCATAAAAGAGTAGTGAAGTTGCAGACAGTCAAGTCAGAGTTTATAGAAATAGAAAAAGGAAGAGCCTCTCTCTCTCTCTCTCTCTGCGTTAACTCCGTTATAACGTCTCCCGCTGCCGCGTGCAGATCGTTTAACGGTTAACAGAACACGGCGTTAGATAAAAGCGGTGTGTGTGTGTGTTGTCCCATTGTGTTCATAGCGTTCCAACGAAGACGATGAACGCTCCTCCGTAACCGTTTTTCTTCTTCTTCTTCTTCTTCAGCTTCAGCTTCTGGTTTTGCAAGTAAGATTCGTGTGTGTTTCGTGCTTACTCTTTGATTTCTCTGCTACTCTTTCACTCATTGGAAGGTTTTGAAACCCTAGAAATTTCGTTCATGACGCTCAGTTCGAGATTTTGTTTTGCTGTGATGTTGGTTTGTTTATTTTGAGAGTTTCATGGATTTGGAAATGATTGATTTTGTTTTTTTCAGTTTGAAGAGTAATTAATTAGTCAATGGATGCTTTCTTCTTCATTTTGTTGTGTTTACTGTTGAATCGCTGTTTTTGAAGCTTGTTGGTGTTTGATTTCTAGATGTTGTTGTATGCAGTTATTAGAACTAGAAACGTTTGTTTGTTGATCAAATTATTGAATGTTTTCATCGAGTTTAAAATTGCGGTTGCGAACTCGGCTATATGCTTGATATTTGGGGAAAATTTGTGATGTTGTTGCAGAGGCCTCGAAATCTATGATATCATGATGCTTACTGAATTAGGTTTTGTTCGGGCATAAGAAAATCAGAAGATTAGAGTGTGTTTCTTTGTTTAGAAAATTCATGATACTTGTAGATGGTTTTTAATGCTTGTTTGTTTCCTTGAAATCTCAGTTTAATCTTATTTCCTTTCTGTTTATTCTCCAGGGTTTCAGTTTCTGTTGGAAATTGAGGTGGCTTTGGAGTTTTCGATTGTAATTTTCGGGTACATTCTCTCAAATTTGTCTGTGTGATACTGATACCTAGTATTTGTCATTGTGTCTACGATTTATATTGACTATCTTGTGGTTGTGTGTCTGCAGTAATCATGGGATCAGTTTGTTGTGTTGCTGCGAAAGATCATAGTCTTCCTAACACAACTGGAGGTGAGAGTTTGCATAGAGATGTTGTGTGTTCTCCGTCTTGGAGCTTTCAGTGGGATAGTCGGGGACGTGTTGCTGATGAAATTGAGAATCCTTCATACCACACGTCCCGTGTGGTCAGCAGAAATGTAAGCATGGAGTTCAAAGGTTCGTTAAGTTCTGAAAGAGGTAATTTATCTGATGGGGGCAGCATCCTGGAGAATTCTGTGACTCCTATTTCTCTGAAGTCCCCTGTTGATGACGCATTATCTTCTGGTAAATGCTAAACCCCGAACTCTTATTCTTTTGTTCTTTACCTTGAGCACAATGTTTAGTGGTGGGCATTTGATAAAACATTTAGGTCCTCTCCCACCCCTTTCTGGTTAGAAATCTTGCGTTTTAGACTTTTAGTCGCATAATAGGGGATACTGCAATTACAACTGTTGAAATCCAGCCTCTCTTTCATGAAAATCTTTTGTGCAGTGCAGTAATCCCATGAAAAATACTCCTCTCTTTCCCTTAGTCAACCTTGTTTCTAAAGCTCTTTTAGTTTGCTTTTCCAAAAATCATAATCCACAAAATTAATACAATGACACTGAGAATGAGTAGAAATAGCCCCAACAATGCTGCTAGCCTGCTACATATAAACAATAAGGAAATGACAAGGCTGTTGGTTTCTAACATAGTAGGTAGGCTTTTTAGGTGTCTTCTGAAAAATGAAAAGCTTTGCTGTTTCTTTCATATGTGCAAGGGATCCTTTATCTTACATGTGTCTCCTTTATATCATGTGTCACCTTGTTCACCACCTTCTCTTTTGCTATTTCACATCTAGTATAAAGTTTTCATACTTGGTTTGTTTTATTAAATGATCCCAGACATTGTTTATTGATATTTAGTTCCTCATGCTCTCTTTTATACACTTTGTTCCTTGGTTGCTGTTTCCTTGTTTGGCATTGATTTTTCTTTCTCCTTCCTCTATGTGCTTGTTGCAGATCTGTCCATGTCAAGCAATTTTTCTACAGTGGTTAGTTTTGAACAACTGAATTGGAACATGAGCTTTATGGTGCATTATCTTATTTTTAGGTTTTTTACTGTAGTAATAGGCTCACTCTTAATCTGTATTTCTGTTTAGGTGAAGAATCAGGCTGAATCTCCAATACATAATCTTTTCTTTTCAATACCTTCAGTTTTCTCAACGCCTACAGCAGATCTTTCATCTAATCATGATTATCATCGTCATCCCACCTCTACCCCGACAAGATGGGCACATCGATCTCCTGGCTACCCTCTGTTGAGACAGATTTCTGACAATCAGATCCTGGGTCTGAAATCACCTGACAACTCAATTTCTGAAGGAAGGCCATCATTTGTACTCTCCACCTGCAGCAACGAAATAGCAGCTGGATCCCAATGCGGATCATCTGATGGCTGGTCCATGCGCACCTTTTCTGAGCTGGTGGCCTCATCGCAAAGAGAAGGGTTGTCTTTTGATAGTGAGTGTTTAGGCTCAGGTCGTCGCAAGTTAAGTGGCTGTAGTAGTAGGTTCTCATATTCCCCTTCGATGGATCTTCGATCATGTGGGGCTTGCTCAAGACTTTTGACTGAGAGATCAGCTTGGAACAACCAGAAGTTTGTTGCCAACAATGACCTCTCAGTTGTTGCTGTACTGGACTGTGGTCATGCATATCATGCAGAATGCTTAGAGACCATGACAACAGAGGTAGATAGGTATGATCCAGCTTGTCCAATTTGTATGGTTGGAGATAAGCACTTGTCGAAGATGTTCAGAAAAGGTCTTAGAGCTGAATCAGAGATAAAGGCCAAGAACCACAAAATATCCAAGAACAGGGTTATTGATAGCTATCTTGATGGTGGTTTTGATGTTTTTGATCGACAAAAAGAATGGGGAGGAAAAATTCCAAAGATGGAGCCTAGCTCCAGTGCAAGGAGCTCAAATGGAAAGCCTTTCTTGAGGCGTCACTTTTCAATTGGGTCCAAGTGGAGGCGATCAATGTCTGAGAATGATTCTGCCAGGAAGAAAGGCTTTTGGGCAAGATATCGTAAAGATTGAGTTCCATGTGCTGCAAGCTTCTCTCTAGTTGTTGTAGTAATATGCCATTGTCAATTCAGAACTAGAATTTTTCCATGTAGTTTACTTTACTGAATTACTGATAATTTTAAATTAATTAGTTTTGACTTTTGACCAGAAATTCCATCAGGTTGATATAGCACATGAATTGTATGCATATATTCCCTTGGCAAATGTTTCAGCTAAAGCACTGACAAGCACAAGGAGGCAACAAGTGCATGTCTGATATTATGCTATAACTTGTTTTATGGTAACATGCAGGCTGCTTCATGCTACCAGCTCCAGTTTTCTGCGCTAGGCAAAATCTTAAGGTTTTAATATCATATGCCGGAATATTAAAAATGTGTATGTCTCATTATTATATTTTGAGAAATTTACCGATTTTGTAAGTTTTAAGGAGGCTTGGCCTTGAGAGTGGAAGGTGAATCTGAAGCTGGACAGTAACTGTTAATGTTTTGACTGATAATGTTTTTTTTTGATAAGCCAAACAATATAATAAATGTTGACTGATAAATGTTGGCTCAGGTCTAATCCTTTGTGATTGCGCTAAGTGAGTTGTTTCTAAAGTAAGTTACCACATGTTATGTTCAAACATATTGTGTAATTATGTTTAGAGTAAAACTAATTTTAAAACTGAACAGGATCTGTGCGTGAGAATCCAGTCATTAAAATTTAAGAAGCACTTTTTCCTGTGTTTTGAAATAGGGGTATGCGTAGGAGTCCATGATCTCCGATTGGAAAGTACAAGTGTAATAATGAATAATGTTTGGTTGACATATATATGTTTTCTTCCACCTCCACCTTAGGTAATAATAGGGATAAGGTGTGGGTAGATAATTTTCCAGTTTGTTTCATGTCTTGTATTCAGTCAGATATTTTGGCTTTTTAATTCCAATGAAATGCTTATTTCCGTCAAAAAAAATAATAGGGATATGAAGAGAAAAGAGAGAAAATTGTAATATAATATGTGATGTGACAGAAAATGTTAAAGTAGGAAGAAAAACGTGTAGAAATGAGATGGACGAGAAAGTAAAGTGTGAAAAAATCATTAATAATTATGGCAACGCTAGAATCTTGTAGGATTGTTTATAATCCATCAACTTACGCTAGCGTGGTTCTCATTGTTCAATTAAGACGATGTCCGGAGGAGTCGACATACAGAAGAAAATGGGAGAAATAAATTAAGAACTCAACAGTTTCATGTTAGATGGTAGAACTATTTATCCTCCTGATCCTGAAGTGTTTGTTTACTTTTAACCTTCAACACAAACATGATGTGATATGTAATCATGACTGGGCATGGAAATGAGTCAATTGCCCGCATATTTATTAGACAAAAATAAGATGAGTAGCATTAGAAAGGGCTCTCAATCTGGTCAATTATACTTTGCAGTCCTGATCTGTAATCTGGGTGAAGTAACTGCACCCCTAGTTCGTTCTTCATTCGAGCATTAGACACTCGCTTCTCGCCCTTTAAATTTCTTGTTTCTACAATAGACCTGTCTTTCTGCTCCAGCGGTTGTAGGTTCAAGCCTGGCCACTTTTTCTCCACCAATTTTCTTGCATTTTCAAATACTTCTTCTCTTGGAGCAGGATCATCATCAACGATATTGTAAACTTCCCTGAAAATGACAAGTGCGAAACTGCAATCAATGAACCAAACCCATTTCTCCAGTTCATTTTTTATTAGGGACGATAGTATGTGACTCATAAGAAAGTGGAACTTCTTAGTCAAGTCAACGAAGAATGAGAAGATAGGAAATACTAACTAGCACCCACCATTCCATTACGGCAGTTAATATGGTTTGCATGTTTGCTGACAAGAAAGTCCAGTTTTTCCAACCATGGTGGCAGTTAATTGTAATAATCATAACGTTCCACTACATTAGACTAAACATGTGAAGGACTAGAATAGTAGAATATATTGTTTGATATTCCTGCCTATTTACTCCAATCTTGAAAAAAATTGCCTAGTTAGTTAAGAAACATTTCACAACAAAGGGTGATATCCAGAAAGTTAATATTAGCATCCAAACCCCATTAAGGAAGTGATGGATATTAGGAAGCTAACAAGTAATGAAGATGAAATGAAGGAATAGAAATGCAATTGTATTGATTGAAGTGGACAATTACAGAAGATATTGTGATAAGGTGTGCTGTTAGAAAAACTCTAACAACCCAGAGAAGCTCTAGAGCGTTCTCTCCGAGGGAGATGCTACTCTCTCTCTATAACAGAATTATCAATCCAGCATAATCTTATTCCCTTTTCCTTGGTTACTTTATACTAACACCTAATTCTGTTGAGCCAATGCCACCTCAGCAGCCTTGCCCCGTTTCCTCCTATAGACTTGCCAAACCTTGGGCCTGTTCTCTTCTTGGCCCACTGAAGCATTTACCACTAAGCCCACCTCTTCATTCAGATTTCTATCAATTCCTCCCTCCATTGGAACAGCCTTGTCCTCAAGGCAGAATTCAGGAAACTGACCAGCTAGAACGACATTGTCTTCCCAGGTGACTTCCTCCATTGACTTATGCTTCCACTTGACTAAGCTCTGATGCACTTCACTGTCCCCGAGCCTGACAGTCCTAGTGCCCACTATGACTTCAGGGTAAATATCAGTGGTGTCATCAACCCCCAAATCCGCTGGCAACTGACCCTGCACTTGATAGTTTCCCACAGCCTTCTTTAACAGAGAAATGTGAAAAACTGGGTGGATTTTGGACTCTGCAGGCAACTTCAGCCTATAAGCAACTGCTCCTACCTTGGCCTCTATCTGAAAAGGTCCATAAAACCTGGCAGCAAGCTTCTGATTGATCCTCTTCACCACAGAATGCTGCCTGTGGGGTCTCAGTTTGAGAAATACCCACTCTCCTACTGCAAAGGACAAATCCCTCCGCTTCTTATTTGCATAAATAGCCATTTGTTCTTGAGCCTTCTGTAAATGACCCCTTAGCTGTCGCAGGGCTTCATCTCTTTCACTTAGCTCTAGGGCCACAGCGGCTACCTTAGTCTCATTGGATAAGAACTTGACAATAGGGGGTGCTTGTCTTCCATAGACTACCTCAAAGGGTGTCTGTCCAATTGAGCTATGAAAAGTAGTATTGTACCAAAATTCTGCCCAGGAAATCCAATGTGACCAAGACTTGGGATGATCAGAAGCAAAACACCTCAGGTAGCTTTCCAAACACCTGTTTATGACCTCTGTTTGTCCATCAGTTTCCGGATGGTAAGCCGAGCTCATTTTCAGTTTGGTCCCCTGCAGCTTAAAGAGTTCAGACCAGAAATGGCTAACAAAAATAGGATCCCTATCACTTATGACTGAATTAGGAATCCCATGGAGGCGCACCACCTCTCTTACAAACACTTCTGCAATAGACTTGGCTGTATAGGGATGCTTGAGCAGAATAAAATGACTGTATTTTGACAGCCTGTCCACAACCACCAGTACTGCTTCAAAGCCCTTGGATTTGGGTAGACCTGTAATGAAGTCAAGAGACAAGTCTTCCCACACAGCATTAGGGATTGGAAGAGGTTGTAACAAGCCTCCAGGGCTTAAGGCGCTGTATTTGTGTCTTTGACAAACATCACAAGCTCTGACATAATCTCTGACCCTCTTTTGCATTCCTACCCAATACAATGTTGTTGCCAAGCGTCTATAGGTCCTCAGGAAGCCAGAGTGACCCCCAGAAGGTGAGCCATGAAACTCCTCAAGTAGCCATGGGATGGAAGGAGAGGTAGGAGATAAGACTAGCCTTCCATGATATAGTAAAACTCCATGTTGTACTGCAAATCCAGGTTTGCTTGCAGGATCTTTCTGTACTGCAGATTGCAAGTCCTGGATGTAGGGATCTTGGGTAATCTCCTCCAAGAGTCTCTTTCGGTCATTCCAGAGAGGAAATGAGATCAGAGAATGCAGCTCCACCTCATCATAGCGCCTGGACAAGGCATCAGCAGCCTTATTTTCCAAGCCGGGTTTGTATTTGACTTGAAATTGGTAACCCAGTAATTTTGCTAACCAACACTGTTGGTCTGGTGAAGAAACTTTCTGCTGCAGGAAATGCTTAAGGCTTTTGTGATCAGTATAGACTATGAACTCTTTCCCCAATAGGTAGTGCCTCCAATGTTGAATGCTTAAAACCAAGGCCATTAATTCTTTTTCATACACTGACTTAGCCAAGTTTCCAGCTGATAAAGCTTTACTAAAGAAAGCTAGAGGTTGTCTTTGTTGCATTAAGACAGCTCCAATCCCTCTCCCTGCAGCATCACACTCTACTTCAAAGGGAAGAGTGAAATTGGGTAGTATCAAGACAGGAGGAGATGTCATTACCCTCTTTAATTGAAGAAAAGCCCTATCTGCCTCTGGTCCCCAAGAAAAACTGTCCTTCTTAGTCAACTCAGTGAGAGGATTAGCCATTTTCCCATAATCTTTGATGAATTTCCTGTAGTATCCGGTCAGCCCCAAGAATCCCCTCACTCCCTTAACATTCTTGGGCACAGGCCAATCCATAATGCATTTTACTTTCTCTGGATCTACTGCCACGCCAGCTCCCGAGATGATATGACCCAAATAATCAATTGAAGCACATCCAAATTTGCATTTGGTCTGATTAGCCACAAAACAATTAGCTAACAAGACAGATAGTACCAACTTCAAATGAGTGAGGTGTTCAGGTAAGTCTTTACTATAGATTAGTATATCATCAAAAAAGACCAACACGAATTTCCGTAAGTAAGGTCTGAAAATATCATTCATTACTGCTTGAAATGTAGCTGGAGCATTCATTAGCCCAAATGGCATCACTAAGTATTCATAATGTCCATTATGGGTTCTAAATGCAGTTTTTTCTATGTCATCCTCATGCACCCTGATTTGATGATAGCCAGATTTCAGGTCTATTTTAGAGAAAATTGAAGCTCCATTTAATTCATCCAGCAGCTCATCAACTATCGGAATTGGATACTTATCTGGAATGGTGGCCTTATTTAAAGCTCTGTAGTCAACACACATCCTCCAGCTCTTGTCTTTCTTCTTTACCAAGATCACAGGACTTGAATAAGCACTCATGCTAGGTCTGATGATTCCTGCCTCCATTAACTCTGCCACTTGCCTCTCAATCTCTTCTTTTTGATGGTGAGGATACCTATAAGGCCTCACATTGATGGTCTCCTGCTCAGGGAAAAGCTTTATCTGATGCACCTTAGACCTCTCTGGTGGCAGTTGAATCTTGCTCCTAAATACCTCTTGAAACTCTTCCAGTGTCTCCATAAGCTCTCTTGGTGTTTCTACCTCAGTATTGGTGACTTCTGCGGAATTCAGATGAGACCACCACCACTCCATACCACCTCTGTACTGCTTGTCCATGAGGAATGAGTGTAGAAAACTGTGATTACTCCCTTTTCCTCCTAGCCCTTGCAACTTGACTACCTGATTTCCATGGACAAATTGCATAGTGAGTAGTTTCCAGTCCATTACCACTTTTCCAAGTGTGCTCAGCCAGGACACCCCCAATACCATGTCCAAACCTCCTAGTTCCAACACCAAGGCATCAATCACCACCTCAATCTTCCCCAGCCTGGCCTTAATTCCCTTACACACTCCCTGTGTAACCACCCTGTGTCCATCCCCTAACCTGATGTGTCGGGAAGCTATAGGGGTGATAACCAAACCCAGAGCATTGGTGACTGCTGGGGAGATGAAGTTGTGGCTAGCTCCACTGTCAATAAGCACCAGTAAGTTCACATTGTCAACCTGCCCTTCAATCTTCATCGTATGATGCTCCTCCATACGACCCAGAACCCCCATTAATTTGTACTCAACCACTGCCTCGTCCTCTTCACTCACTTCCGGTTCTCCCTCCAACATCACAATCTCACCTTCTTCATCAACGGTTTCCCCGTCTCCAAGGATTAGAACACGCAGGGATCTCTCGGGGCACTTGTGCAGGGTAGGATGATACTTTCCCCCACACTTGAAGCACAAGCCCTTGGCTCTCCGCTCAGCGATTTCATCCACCTGGAAGCTGCGGACCCCTTTCCACTTCTCCGATGATCCTGTACGGAGATCATTTTCTCCTTTTCGAGTTGAGGAACCCAGAGACGCGGCTGAATTCGTCGTCGATCCTACTGAACTCATGGAGCGACTTGGAATTGACCCGCCTGGTTTAGAGAACCGGGTCACATCCCTACTAAAAAGCCCAACCCGATTGGCGGATGACCCGGCCCAATTGCTTTGACCCGAGCGATCGAACCCGCTCCTCTTTACCATTTTCTTGCCATCGTCTTCGTCTTCTTCCTTTAGTTCCTCTTCCACGTCTTTCGCGATTCGCATCATCTCCATTCGAGTTCCTGGATTAAGTGTGCGCACTCGGCGTCTGATCGCAGGCTTCAGCCCACTCATGAAGTATCCTAGGTATTGGTCCTCCGGTAGCCTCCCTACCTGCGATGACAACAACTCAAAGGATTCGACGAATTCGTCTACACTTCCTTTCTGTCGTAATGTCGATAGCTCTTCGAAAGGGTTCTCCAATCTTCTTCCTCCGTAGCGTGCAATCAACGCACGTTTCAGCTTCTCCCAGGATAGATTATCCTCAGTCTCCATCAACAGATTGAACCAATGGATCGTCGATCCTTCCATACTTAATCGCGTTAACTTCACCCGCATCTCATCCGGCGTATTCTGCACGTCGAAGTAGATCTCCGCTCTCGTGATCCAAGCCACAGGATCCTCTCCTTCGAACACCGGCAACTTCACCTTCTTTCCGGCCAAGCGAGACTCACCGGGGTGTGAATCCGCTATCGGGGTATCTCCTTCGTGACCCGTTTCCTTTCGACCCATTTGCTTGCTCAGTTCAGTGAGAGTCAAGCTCTGCTGCTGCAGTTGGAGAGCGAGCTCTTGCAGCGCCGTCGTAACGCTTCCCATCTGGTTTTCCAGAGCTTCCATTCGATCGGTCATTTTCGGTGGCATCTACCAGCTTGTTGAGACTCCTTCCACGGTGTTGATCCGGCAGGTCGGACCAATTTGATGGATATTAGGAAGCTAACAAGTAATGAAGATGAAATGAAGGAATAGAAATGCAATTGTATTGATTGAAGTGGACAATTACAGAAGATATTGTGATAAGGTGTGCTGTTAGAAAAACTCTAACAACCCAGAGAAGCTCTAGAGCGTTCTCTCCGAGGGAGATGCTACTCTCTCTCTATAACAGAATTATCAATCCAGCATAATCTTATTCCCTTTTCCTTGGTTACTTTATACTAACACCTAATTCTGTTGAGCCAATGCCACCTCAGCAGCCTTGCCCCGTTTCCTCCTATAGACTTGCCAAACCTTGGGCCTGTTCTCTTCTTGGCCCACTGAAGCATTTACCACTAAGCCCACCTCTTCATTCAGATTTCTATCAGGAAGGTTTACAAGAGATCAAGTGGGCCCAGCCTATTACTGAGTCTTTGTCAGTTGAGAGCAAGCCTTGTAAGCTGTTCAAAGTTCAAACAGTTTGACAAGTGCCGGACCATGTTTGGAAGAGTCTATTTGAGCTTATCTTATGGCATAAGTGATTATGCAAGTGTTTAGGTAAACTTATGAAAAGAGCTAATGACCTATCTAATATCTATCTATAAGTTGTTTTGAACTTATTTTCACAAGCGCTTATACCCACCTATATGCTATTTTGAGTTTATCTCAATACGATTCTCAAATTAGCTTATGAATACGAGTTTATGTGATAAACACTTATGGAAGTAAACACTTAATTAAGTTGTTTACCCAAAAGGATATAGAGGAAAGAAGGGGCAGTTAGTTGGTTATTGATTCTGGGAGAAGCCAGGCTCTCAAATACCTGGTGGCTTCCATTTTAGATTTCTGTTTTTATGAATATTGAGTTATCTTGATTCAAGGAAAGAGGAGTACACCAATAAAACCTCTTGATTTCTGTAACTGTTACTTTCTGAACAAGTCTCTATCAATAATTATAGAAGAAACTCACCTGGGGGGAGGTTTATCAATAGTAGCCATAAGTGCCTGACAGATATCCTCCACATGAACTCTGGACGTGTACTTTCGATGTGTTCGCCTCTTCTGACCTTCTGATAAGGGCTTTTGCTTGATTAATGTATCAATAGCACTAAAACAAAACAACTGTTTAAGAAAAAAGAATTAAAAATACTAAACGGATACATAAGTGACACAGAGATGCACCATGTAAACATAGACCCAATTTATAATTTAAATTCCTAATGTGAGTATACATCTCGTATGCCACTTATTAGAATGATATATCCTTGGAATGACTAGCTTGAATTGATTGTCACAACGTCCAATTTGGACAAAAAAAAGTATATGCTTTTGCAAATCTCATTAAGAAACTAATAAAAGATCATTAGTTGAAGAGTGAATCAGTGAATCCCCAAGTTGACCTCAACGTTTACGAGAGTCGTCAAATTAGTCCCCAGACTTAGAAAACTAGTGATAGGATCCTCAATATATTTTTTGCAGGTCACGCTCGTCCTTCTTAATCCATGATTAACGACTAATTTGACAGACAAAATAAAGATGGGGGCCTAATGTGACCTGCAGAAAATAAAAATGATCATCCTATTGTTACTTTTGTTGAGTTTAGGGACTAATTTGATGGCCCTTATAAACGTTAGGGATGAATTTGGGGATTCAGACATTACTTTAAAGATAAATTACAATAACAAAAAGGCTTAAATACTCTTTTGATCCCTGAAATTGCAAAGGGAATCAAATCTGATCCTTGTAAAATTTTCGCATCAAATTAGGTCCTTAAATTATTTTTTTTTAATCTAATTGGGTCCAAAGTGTGTCTTGGTCTGATGTGGCTTATTTTTTATCTCACTCAGCTTTTCCACGTGGCTTTTTTCTTTTATTTTAAATATAATTAATTATTATTCCTTTTTTTTAAATCCAACTCATATCATTAAAAAAATTCTAATCTAATAAAAAAAAAACTAACTGAATCTGAGAAAAAACCTAATCAACAATTTGACAGAAAAAATCCCTGGGTTCTAATTTCTCAAAACCTCATCAACACTGATTAAATCCCTTGGTTCCATATTTTCCCAAATCCCTCATCAACGATTTATTTGATTTGAACTTTGAAGTTGAAGGAAGGAAGAGGAAACATAAGTGAAGAGACACGTTCTGGATCCTCAATCTGAATTTGAAACCCATATGACAGAGGAAGAGGAACCTCAATTTGGATCTAAAACCCAGATCAAAACCATGGTGCTTTCCGTGGCCGATTCGAGGTAGTTCACAGCTTGTTCCATGGCAGCCTCTGCTTCTTCCACTTCTTGGTCTTGCTCAAGCTTTGCTGCTGAATTTGTTTATGTTTTATCACACACTGCAATGACAATTCCTCTCTAGATCCAAGATCGACACCCATACCTATAGCCATGTCGACCACAACCCTACCCCTGTTATCTCCCAACCTCTCTTTCAGTGGCAGCCTCATCGGGTTTTCACCCAAAGCACCCAGATTCTCTCAGGTGAAGCGTTTCGCCGCAAACGACGATGAGAGCGGAGCGGGTCCTTCCGTTGGGGTGGATGAAGCTGAGAAAGAGGCTAGAGGGCAGAGCACCATGCCGGGCTAGATTGATCTTTCTTCTCTGTTTGTGCGTTTGGTTATCCAGAAAAAAAATGGGGGAAAAGGGGAAGTAAACAAAATTGGATCAGTTCCTTCTTTCTTCACTAACCTTAGTTAATTAGGGCTTAATTAGGAATTCATGTTAATTTTCATTTAATCATATCAGGTGGCATTAGTTTGTATTAAAAAAAAAGATAAAATCCACGTGGAAAAGCTGACAATGAAAAAATTAAGACACATCAGCGGCAAGCACACTTTGTCCTTAATTGAATTAAAAAAAAAAATTGGGGATCCAATTTGATACGAAAATTTTATAAGGACCAGGTTTGATTCCCTTTACAATTTCAAGGACCAATAGAGTATTTAAGCCTAACAAAAATGTGAGTACCTTCTCCGAGGGCCGTAGATTCCTCCTAATCGAAATATTAGTGGTGAGAACCCAAGACAGTGAGCCAAATTTGACCAGCCTTCCTCAGAAGCTAACCTTAATTTAGCCAACTCATTTTCAGGATTTGTTGGATAACTGCCACAACATGATGTACACACTAAGAACCAACCAACAGAGTAGTTTCAGAAATTTTGGAAGACAAAAGTCATTTACTGCGTTACACTCTCTTACTCCTCATCCACCAATTCACCGCCGCAGTCTCCATAAACGCCTGCTAGACAGAAAGTGTATCCATCATCATATTTGAATTTGAAAGCATTGGAAAAATATGCCTTAAGCAGAAGCAGCACATGACTTGTAGTGACCAAATCTAATTCTTGAAAGCATGAAGCATATCAGCTAACAACCAGGGTGCCAACTTAATTTCTGAAATGAATTGATTCCTATCTTAGTATCTTCATGCATATATAAATCAATTTATTTCTTTTACAATGTTCTTACATTTTTTTATGAACATATGAAATTTTTGTGCTAGCTGTAAAAGGAATCTAACAAACCTTAGGTCAATTGATTCAATCCGATAACTTAAAGGTCAAACTGTTCTTTGTTTCTGGAACAAATACTTAAACTTACGATTGTTGTTGACAGTAAACGCCTGTTCATTTACCCCTTGAAACGCCATTGGGAGGAAGGAACATTTTCATCACCGGAAAAATGTACTTTGACCATATTATTTGTGCAGTTCACGAGCACAAGAATCCAAATCAAATAGGCCATAAATCAGACTTAACCAGTTGAGTAAACTGAATTTCTTGTTAACAGGAAAAATGCACGTAATAATTATATGTAGTTCCTCAACAGTTTGTTAGGAAACTTGTCTTCTAAACATCTCCTGAGTTTAGAATTGTCATAAGAATGTTGATTTTTCAGTCATCAACCAGCAGTGGTACTAGATAGCACTGCAATTTCAGGTCAGTGTGAATGTGAAGGGCCATTTGTATGAATAAAACATGATGTCTTCCAACTATCAAAGTTTACTTGCTCTGATTCCTCTGAACAGCTAAAGTATTTTATGAACATTTATACAATAGATAATACAGCTCCTGGCCACATTTTTATTTTTTTCATTTAGATGCATCAAGAAAAAGTGACATTAAACTTCATTACTAGTTCCACGGAAGACTTACTAGTTGAAGACAAGTAACAGAGCCACTGCATATCCCCATTGACTAACGAGCTTCTTATAAGTTCTTCATGCTGAAGCATCTACAAATAAAATAAAATAAATATAAGTAAAAAGGGGAAGCACAAAGAGATAATACCAGAATGCAAAATTTATTTAGCATGGTTCCTTCAAAATTATTGCAGTAATATCATACCGGGTCACCAATGCCCAACATAGGAGGGACAGAAACAAGAAAGTGAGTGTAATTCTTCAGTAGTTGTAGGACATTCAGACTGCAAAACAAACATCTTTTTCAGGTCTAACCAGGAAAATGTATTTAAAAACAATAAACCAAGACTACAAATTATGTCGGTTATGTCTTGGTTTCCATTGGTATAGTGCAAACGGACGTTAGCACACATTTCAAGACAAAATGAAATGGAACTCTTCTTATGATTTGGTATGAATGTCCATTCATGTTACACACAACTGGTATCCAAACACATGAAACTAGTCATGGCTAGATTTGCTTTCCTTTGAATATCATGAAATCAAGTAACCTTGTTAATTATTTTTCAAATGCTTACATAGCATATATGATGCAGCCCTAGATCACAACTCAACATCATCAATTGATGGACCAAAACAAGGTACGCTATAATCCTCTACTTGGGTCTCATTTGGTTTAGCTTCTAGGTTATTAGAGCTTCTCAACTGAGATAATTCCTTGATTTTCTGATTTCAACCCATGTAGTAAACTATTATTTGCAAAACTCATTATGATTAGGTGATCATTTCAATTTGTTTTCCTTCCATACAAGTATTTATTGAAAATTTTATCCAAACTCCTTTGACATTTTTTTTTTTGGGCTTTTGAAATTTTAGGGTGAGGGCATGGTGCTCCCGTCTAAGGCAAGGAAAGTTGTCGGGTTCAAAGAACACTTATACATCTACCTCACCCCCAAGGGGCCTAGCCGGGATTCGAACAGGTGTGAGACCCTGTCATGCTCCACTAGAGCAACCCCTTGAGGTTCCTTTGAGTTTGACATCCATTAACAACCCACATAAAGAAAATTAATTTTTTTCAAATTAAAAACTAATTTACCAATAGACTCACTCAGGGTAGTTTGCATCAAAGAGGTGAACATGAAACCCCATATCCTCAAGCTGCTTCTTCTTCACATGGTTTGTACAAGTCCCAGACACAACCCTGCAAACAATTAACCCAACATAAGAAAAACAGGAACTTTGAACCAAGAATTAACAATGGAAACTAAACAAATGAAACAAACCATCCTTGGTTGTGGAGTTTGCGTGCGAGTGTTTGCCCCACGAATCCCATTCCTAACATGAATATGCGCTTTTCAGATTTTGGTGGGGCTATTGACAATGAGACACTCAAACTTCTCCGATGATGGCCACGGTGGAGATAAACCGCTGAACCTCGAATTTGACCAACTTCCATGTCAAACTCCTCACTCTCACACTGCTACACTTCTCTACTTTGCTTCCATGTTATATTGCAGCTGAAAAAAAGACAAAAATGAGAGTGAAAGGAATGAGAAATGAAAATGAACCAAAAAAAAAAACTCATTATGAATTGAATAATATTATTTTTTTGGTCTTTGAACAAGGTATCCCACAGCCGACAGTCGTGAGACTAATCTCTCGTCCCACGGTCAGCGTACTAAGCGGTAGGGGGCTGGCCAAAGAGTTTTTTCTATTCGCAAGAGTTGGGATTCGAACCCCCAACCACTTGCTTAAAGATGAAGTGTTGAACCACTACATCAACCTACTTGGTTAATTGAATAATATTATGATGAATACTTCAATAATTGATAGAATGAAATGAATTATAGTTATTATTTTTAAGGATTTATAATATGTAACTATAATTTATGTTTTATCATTATTCAATGGTGGCTTTGGCTTTGGCATAATAGTGTTATTTTTAAGGATTCTATGCAGATTGTAGAATTTGTCTTACAACAAATTACGACTTTAATTACAGAGTGGGTTATGAGTTCTTGAGTCCTCTTCTCATTTATGGTTCTTCCCACTCCTGTAAGATTCTTTTGTCTTGTCCTAGTGGTTCTATTGTTAAGTTTAACATTGATGGCAACTTCGATTCCTGCAGGCAGCTGATTAATTTTGGTGGTCCTGTTCGTAATGTATTCTGCTTCTTGGTTGGTGGTTTCTCGGACTCTTCCATTAAGTCTTGTGCGCTCTCGGCTGAGTTGATGACCATCAAACATGGTCTTCTTTTAGCTTGACAGTTGGATTGTCGACATGTCATTTATGAGAGTGACTCTCGTGATGCTATTCAGATGCTGAATCCCCCCTGGCATCGCAATTGGGAGCATTGTCGATGAAGATTATTAATATTTCAACCCATATATGACGTGTTAGTTTATGACATGCCCCGTGTGAGGCTAATATTTGTGTTGACGGACTTGCTTATTTGGGCTTGTGTTGTCAATTTGATCTTCATATTTGGTCCTTGCCCCCGGCTGAGCTGAGTCTGATGCTTATCTTGGATCGGCGTTGTTGTGCTGGTTTTGTTTAGTTTATTGTTTCCTTATTTTTAGTTTTCATCTATTCAAGAAAAAAATTGTGTTTTATCTTTTTTAATATATATATATATATATTTACAACGGGAAAGATAAACTATTGTCCTCCGGCAATGATCCCTGGACCTTCCCCATATCCACGAGGTCTTACGACTTGAGCTATCATTCGGTGACAATAAAACTTATTATATATGTTATAAAGGCATTTAAAAATAATTTTAAAATTTTAAAATTTACATATTATGGAGTTTTTTTAGAAGGAGGACAAATAAACAAACTCTAACTGTAACAAAAAAAACAAACTCTAACTAAAACAAACATTGAGAAAGAAATTCTCGGTGAAGACTATAATGTCTCCTTTTTTATGGGATGCACCTAGCGGTGGAAATAGGCCAGGCGGCTCGTCAGGGGCCTATGGTTCGGCTCGTTTGAGGCTCGGCCCGGCTTGACTCGTTTACTAAAATCGCCACTGTTGATCTGCCGCTGCCAAGTCCACCTCTCTTGCAATGATATAGGTTTAGTTTTTGAAATGCAATGATACAAGTTTTTTTATTTGAAATGAAAGTGCAATGACATATAAAATGCTTATTAGCCCGCCAGCCTAATGACCTTCTTTTGATAAAATTGTTTGTTAAGTTAGGCTTTTAAGAAGGCTTGTAGGTCAGGCCAAACCATAAAATTTGTCCTATTGATAGGCCACAGGCCAGGCTTGGACCACCAAAAGAGAATGTAGGCCAGGCCTAGGCCACACAAAGCTTGGCTCGGCTCGGCCTATTTCCACCCATGCCCCCATGGAAAAAACTTTTATGAAAAGGGGGACACCCAATACCTCTTTAATTTCCACCAATGATTTAATATTAGAGAAATTGAATGGTCCAGATTAAACTAGTGAAGAAACCAAAATACCCATTTTAAACCCTAACTTTTTCTTCACTTAAAAAAAAGAAAGCTCTTCCTCCCAACCTCATCAGCCCCCAATCTCAACAACCACCTTCTTCCTCCTCCGCCCAAGCCTGGTCATTTTCCGCCCACGACGCATCAACAACCCTCCCACGACCACCCTTCACCCCACCCCTGCACCCCTTTAATCGAGTCCGAAAATCTCACCCAAATCTCCGCCCCATCAATTAGCTTATTTGTGACCGCGACATCGTGCGCGACCTGATGCTCCACTCGAACGCCATTCGCCACCGATCGAAGCTCCTCGACGCCCGTTCCGGTGTCTCTCAAGGATTCTTCACTGAATGCCACATGCACAGACCTCCAATTCTTCCTTCCTCTTCCTCAGCGATGATTCGAGATATGTGTTTCATTTTTGGATTCTCAGCAAATACCCATTGTTGTTCAGATCTAGAAAGATTGATGAAAATATATTTTTGGATGGTGTCAATTTCATCTTTTTAGTGCCAGATCAGTTGTTAATAAAACATGCACTAATTTGTCTTATACCAATTCATTGAATCTTCACAACTGAATCATCATTCACAGCGTTGGGTTTCTCCTCTCAGGATTGTCAATTGAGGGTTTTGAAGATAGAATTTATCTTTTGATTTCCCTCATGTTCTATCGGTTAGGATTTTAGATGATTGAATTCATAATGTACAATTGACACTTCTCACTATTATAAGTAAATGGATCCTAAAAATAAATCTTCTCATCTATTTTGCTGAAATCTTTAGCAAGGTTTGTGATGATTGCTTCCTTTGTTGAGTTTTATGTTTTGATTGAGAAGAAAGATAAACCCAGATGAAAGGAGAAGGAAAGAAAGAAGAAACTACAGAGGAAGAAGACAGATTTTTTGGCAGCTAGCTACTGGAGGTTGTAAACCGCCAGAATGCTTAGGGGACAAATTTGTCATACATTGAATTTTTAGGAGACATCGGTGCATCCCCTAAAATGGTAGACACCGTAGTCTTCACCGAAATTCTCGTACTGTCATGAAACAAAAAGTCTCTACAATAATTATGGGGTTCTCGAAGACAAAACATTTAACCACTTTATTATGGAGTATTTCGTAAGAACTTGTACTACATGTTAATAGTTAATGCATAAAGAAGGTTGGTTACTATTGTGTTTGAGAATTTTTGGTACATTCTATTGTGTTTGAGAATGAAACTAAAATGTACTTTAACAGTGCAATATTGGTAGAAATATAAAAGTGGTTTTTTTATTGTAGTAGTGATCATAAAGTTTTTTTTCTATCCCATTTCCCCTAAATTGAAGGTTATAAAATTGATGGTAAATAATAAAATATGATAGAATAGGTTTGATTAGTGATGTTAATAGGTTAATTGAGATAGAAAATTAGTGATGGCGAGGAACGGGCAAGGATTTGGTGAACCCAAACACAAGCGTCCTTGAACCCAAAAAACTGGGGCAGACACGTTAAACTGCATGAGAGACCAAATTAATCATCCTGGCCTAGGAGCAGTCGCGGAGGCAGTGGATAACAGACTCATCAACAATATTACAAACAGTGCACAGAGAGAAGGAAGCCATCCCTTGCTGATGGCGAAGCTGATTTGTTGAAAGAGCATCATGTCAAGCAAGCTAAACAAGCACAAAACACTTGTGCAAACTTTTTGGCTAAGCCGGGAGCTCGCTAGGAAGACTTATGATTTCGATGATGGCTCCTCATGAGGGCTTGGACAATTTGTTGTTGGCTGATTCCATGAGGTCTCTTTTGTGAAGCCGTAGGCCGGGCTAGCGCGTTTTTCTTTCTTTTTCTATTCTGCTTTGTCAACTTTCTTTTCATTTAAAAAAACCAAAATTGGTACTCTTTTTCCTTGGTTGAAGGCTTGGTCTGATCTTGGAAGGTTTAGCAGTGAGGTCTGGGTTGGGCATTAGTTTTCTTTGTAAACACCCTTGAAAATTCCTCTTGACTTCTCAAAATTGGTACTCTTTTTCCTTGTTAGGTTTTCCCAAGGGGGTTTTATCCTATCAAGGTTTTAATGAGGCTTGTTTTGTTAAGTTTATTTTCAAGGGGGTATTAGGTGGGGTAGTTTCATCTTTTATAGGGTTATGTATTTGTACTTGTAATTTTCTGTGTTTATTCTCTACTTCCTTCTTCTATCTCTTGTATGACTACCCACAATGGTGTTGAAAGTGGGTAGTTTAATGTTGAAATGGTAGTTTAATGGTGTTGAAGGTGGGTGTTGAAAGTTGGAAGGAGGAGAGAGGTGTTGAAAACTTTCAACATAGTTGAAACCTGCGTGTGGGACCCAGTGGAGAGAGAGAAGGGTTGCAGATCAACACGTGGCTCCGTTTGATTGGTCCGGGCGATTTTCGTTTATCCTAATCTTTCCAACTCAATTATTTCATTCAAAAAAAATTTTAAAAATATAATTTTTTTACCAAAATTCATGATTTTTTTTTCTCTATAAATAGAGACTTGGTTCGTTTGATTTGGACACAAAAAAAAACCAAGTTTTTCATCATCTTATTATCTTTCTACTATCCTCTTTCTATTAAATTGTTAAGTGTTTTAATTTAATTTACGTTAAAAAAATATTACGTTAATTTAATTTAATTTAATTTAAATAAACAAAAAAAACATTAAATTAAATTAAATCGATAATAGTTTATTTAATTTAATTTTTATCGAAAATTTTAATTTTATGAAATCATAAAAAGAAAAATATAAAATTAAATCAAAATATGAAATAAAAGTGGTAGGGTAGGGTGTTGAATGAAAAACCATTGGAGTGGGTAAAAGTTGAATGAAGTGTTGAACTGGAGAGAGAAGGTGATGTGGAGTGTTGGGAAGAGAAAAAGTGGAGTGTTGAGGGTGTTGAATGTTGAAACCATTGTGGATAGTCTATTGGGTTGAAGTACCCCTTGTACTTTTATTCAATATATTTCTTATTGCTTATTAAAAAAAAATTTAAAAAAACCAAAAGCACAGAATTTATTTATTGAAAGATGAGTATTTATTTATTTAAAAGTTTAGTATTCAATGTATTAATAAAATATTTAATAAAATGTTTTACTTTTAATTATTAAATAGCGCTCTCAGAGATCATTAATATTTGTCGTTTTCTGACAGCTATACATTAATCAGTTACTTTTTTTAGTTCCATACATAATTTAATAGCAAAATTTGTTGTCTGATCTTTCCATGGTCCTTCCCTTCGGTGACCACAAACCACCCATTAAACTTGATATCGACATACATGTGAGGGTCTAAGGGAGACATAAATATGAATAGGTATTCCTCACCATTTACTATATTTTTTACTACAAACAGTTCTGTAAGTTTAAAACATGATGTACTAACTAATTGGTTTAATTTCTCATCTTTTATAATATTGCCTCAATGCCTCATATATATGTGTGTGTATTGCTTCTAGTAAAGATGAAATTAATTAAAATATATGGTGAATGGTGTGACAAGAAAAGAAGAAGTCAAATAGAGAGGTGAATAAAAAATTTAAAAGGTACAAAAAAATTTCTATTATTATCTATCATCTATCATAAATTCATAATCATAATTATGGTAGTTGGGTCATAATTTGCTGTAAAGTCCATGCCTACCTGTTCTTGTCAACACTGCACAGCTTCACCCGTTTCTGGTGGCAGTTCCGCAGTTGTTACATCCATTGCAAGCTATTATTTGTGGTATTTTCTTATCCATTCTCTTAGATATTAATTATATTGAGTTACAAGGTTTGAAAGTTTAGCTTCTTCACAAATTTATCACACATACATATGTATGAAAATCTTCACTCTGAGATGTAAGCAAGCATATTTCTCTTAGAATTCCTCATTAGAAATATTGTATATCTGGAGAAAAGTATCAATCTATCAACTCCGTTGAAATTTCATTTTCTCTCTATTACTCTATATGTGCTTAGCATACTTTTCTTTGTCAATTTTTATAGTGTATGTTTAGATTTTAAAGTCAAAATCAATTCTGCAAGTAGCTTTCGCTTATCTGAATTGATTATGAAAAGAGAAGCAGTCTAAACATGCTTATAGTGTAGTATATCTTCTATGGTAATATATTTGCAGAAACTTCATTTGAAAACAAAAACAGAATTTTTGCAGCTGGCATGGTATAGAGAGAAATGGAAGACTACATTACAAAGATCATAGTTGTTGGGGTTGTTTCATGGACAACAGCCTTTGTCCTAGTAAGAAGAATCTTTCCCAAACGCACCTTTGATTTCTCCAACCGCATTGTCTCTACAATCCATGCAACTTTAGCAGTAACATTGGCTTCCCTTTCTGTCGAAGATTGGAAGTGTCCAATTTGTCCTGTGGCCTCAAAATCTTCCCATCCAAAGGTACTGAGTTTATTGCATCTTAGAGTTCGGATTAGGCCTACCCTAACTCAAAAACTAGTTCAGAGACGATGATTACTCTACCTTTTATATAGACTTATTTAGTCATATTTCTAGTGCTACAAACATCACCCTCCAGATGTCCAGTCTTAGTCTTAGACGACAGAGAAGAGTGTTAAAGTATCACATTGATAAGAAATATAGTTAAAATAATTCTTATAAATGTATGAGCAATCATCATCCTTGAGCCTCTATGTTATGGGTTGATTTTGAGGGAAATGTCATCATTTTTATGAATTGTGTAGATTTTGCTTTAAAAGTGGAATGTTTGAACTCTGAGCAGATGCAAGTTCTGGCAGTGAGCCTTTCTTACCTCATTTATGATTTAGTGTGTTGTCTCTTTGATGGAAGAGTCAATATGGACAACACCATCCACCATTTGGTGAGCATTGTTGGAATTGGAGCAGGTCTTTATTATCAAAAGGTATTTAATCACTTGAATTGAATTATTTCTCACTCAGATTGTTTATGTCTAGCATTCTATTCCTTATTAAAAAAACAGATAGAGTAACAAAAAAATAATTAACAAAAAAAAAACAGATAGAGTATTTAAGAGAATTCATCTGTAATACCTAGCAGAGCACTGCTTAAATATATAAAAGAAGGGCACTTATACATAGACCACGATAACGGCAGCAAATTACACCAGACACTTACTTTTGTGGAGATATTTTACCGCCACAAAGTCTTGTGAGGGTTTTTTACCGTTATAAAGTTGAGATGGTAAAAAACCACTACAAAAGTGAGTGTATGGTGTGGTAGCTATTGTATATAAGGTTTGTCTATATTTTTTGAAATAAAAATGGTAAATGATTGATTTTTCTTATATAATCTGGAGGTCGAGTCTTGTGAATGAAAAAAAAAACCCTCTGTTGGAAGAGCTAATCTCACCATGTTGTGAATGTTCCTGCCTAGAACACAATTGTCTCATGTGAGGGATACATGTGTTGCAACCAAAACAAAAAATGTTTTCAAAAACTTATTTGAGTTTATGCTATAAACCATTATGTAAATGTTTGGACTCTATAAATTGTTTTGTCCTTATTTATTTTCATAAGTTGTTTTTTATTAATATGCACTTATATCTATTTATAAACTATTTTTAGCTTATAAATAATAGTTTATATGATATAGCAGTACGTTTAATCCTATTTTTGGAGTTTCTTAAATTTACTTATAAATAAACATTTACATACTGAGTAGCTATTAACATACATCAAGCTCTTTATGCCCTAACACTCATAGACTCATAGTAGATGCGCTACCGTAGACCTGGAAACAATTTCCACAATATATTTGAGTAAAACTCAAACAATGAGTTTCTCTCCAAAACCTTGGTGATCAATTCCCGTAAAATTTGGCAATAAATTTCCTTAATTTCTACTAGTACTGCCAAATTGCTTTCTTGATATCAAGGTAGTAACATTTTGCCATATATGTGGAGTGACTGTGAGTAGTGTGGGTCAGAAATGGTGGCGGCATTATGGGTAACAGAAATGTCAAGCCCATTCTTGCATTTGAGGGAGCTTCTGAAGGAGCTTGGTTACAGGGATACCCTCCTTAATTTCACTGCTGATGTAAGTAATTAAGGCCTTATCATAGTACTATATTTTCTTTCTGCATTACCTGCATCTGTTAGTTATATCATATCACCGACATTTTTGTTGAGCACACCAAATATAATGTGGCTGTTAAATTTAGCTAAATAGAATTCACCTCCTTTGAAGTGAGTACTTTAGATGATAAAAAAAGCATTATTAGTGATTTTTTATTTATAAGTAAGCATTATTAGTGACTATTTACTTAAAAAAATAATAAAATAATTCAATCACTAGTTGTGATACTTTACATTTTAAAGTGAGTTCACTCATTTTAAAGGAACCGGACCTAGCTAAATAACGACATACATTTTTCTACATCTAAAATGTCATAATAAATGTGAGAGGAATTTAATTTTAGCGCATTGCAATTGAAAATATTATATAAGTATACTACTTTCCTTTTTGAAAGAATATATAAGTATACTACTAGTACTAGTTATGTATTGTCATGTTCTTTAATTAGTTTGGCATTTCAAATAGTTGTTAATATAATCAAATACAAAATTGAATCATTGTTAAAAATATTACATGTTAATAAGTGCTTCAAAATCAAACTCGTGTGGTAATCCCTTCAGACATCTCCTACACAAACATTCAAGCATTAATGGGATTATAACTGCAGAAACAACAAGCACACCTTATTTCTTCAGGGGCAAAATATAGTATTTTTGGACAGGGGCGATATAGTTTTTTTTTATAACGGTGATTCGATTAAAGCCAGAAAGCAGCAAAACCACACCCACATAAGATAAATGGGAAAATCTTACAAGCAATACAACAATGCTTCACACATAATGCCATACATCACATGACACACTTGATCACAAATCCATAGTAACACAAGGATAAACACAGGAGAAAATAAGAAACCCCATAAATCCATAATAACACACAAGTTTGTCACTAAAACTAGGTCTTTGGCTAAATGCTTCTTAAATCATTTTTTTTCGTTTTTTTCCCTCTCTTTATTTTTGAGCTCAGCCGGCTCTGCCGAAGATGTTGCGATAATGCAATCAAAGAACATTCGGGGCAGCGCACTAAACCCAAGCCACATAGTTGAGTAATCACTCATTGTCATTTTGAAATGGATCTTATGGTTTTATGTTCACTAGCAAATAAGAGGTTAAGCATAAAATAAAATAAATCAAAACGTGTCAAGAGTTTTTAAGCATGCATGAACCATATCTAAATTAGCCAACAGCTGAATTTGGAACAATGTCACAGATACTATTTGCTGCAATATTTACATTTGCTCGGATGATGGCTGGACCTTGTCTCACTTATGTAACTTTATCTGCCAACAACCCATTTCTCATAAAGGTATGATTTGTTAGCTTTTCATTAGGAGGAAGTTTTTTCCTCAAAATAACCTTCCTTTTGTATTCTGGGCTACCCACATCACACATGTGCTTAATTCCTTCCATTGCTACAGGCTATGGGATTGGGTTTGCAGCTGGTAAGCACTTTCTGGTTCTTCAAAATTGTGAGAATAATGAAACACAAATTAACCAAGAGATCAACAATGACAAATGGCATCAAGCACGCCGACACAAGGAGGAAGATGTCTAACTCACAGTTTCAGCATAGCTAGAGATCAACATTTGAGAACTTAATAATCTGCTATTTAGTTCGATGATGAGACACGGTGCAAAAGGATAAATCTAAGTGGCTTGATCAATCATTTCAGTGCATGTTTGTAAATTTTTCTATAATTGACTTTAAAGCCAAAACCAATTATGGGGAGAAGTTTCTGTGAGTAATTTTTGGACGCCAGAATTGATTTTGAGAAAAAATAAGCTAATCTAAACATGCTATCAATTTGTCTTTGTGAAGAAAATATATGTAACTACACAGCAATTTTGCTGCTAAAGTTGATTGGCCTATTAACCCGGGAGATAACAATATTTTTATTATTTCAAAAAATGGTTAATATGGAGGCTAGCATAAATGGTTAAAGCAATGTTTGGACACCAGTGCAAATAGACGTTAGCAGTCACTTTGAGACAAAAAGTGAACGGAACTTTTCAATTGCAATGAAAGTTCATTCACATTGAACTCAACTGGATCCAAACACAACACTAAACTATGCAAATTGATTTAATAAGCTGTCTTCAATCTTAAATGGGGAGAAACTCAAAGTTAAGACCCATTTCAAATATCAGTAATATGTCCAATACAAAACTAAAAACCAATGCAATTGTTTAGGAAAATAACTCAACTGAACACCATCTGATTTTTGGTTGATAATTTTTTCATCTAACTGCATTTTCAGATAGTACAAACTACAAAGCATAGCCCAAAAAGGCTACTACTTACCAAGGTCTGACCTTCTGGCCTAAAAAAATGCACTGCCTACGTATCCTGGCTCTGAGAATTTTAACGCAGTTTTTAGTCTTTCCCAAAATCAGCATTGTAGTGAGCACTGGATTCAAGTTTCTTTGCCTCATTTAGTTTTCTAACAGCCTGGAAGTGAAACAAGAAGTCAAGTTATTTCCCCGTGAGTGATAAAGATGGGTTAATCCCTTTGTAGATGATTAATACACAGAAAATTGCTTCCTCAAAGAAAGAACTCACCTTCATAAAATCTTCATGGATCACATAATCACGTTCTGCACGAATTGCTGCCATTCCAGCTTCCGTGCAGACATTTCGAAGATCGGCCCCATTAAATCCCTGAGCAATTAGCAACAACATAAAGCACATTAGACAAGCAGCAATTGGCAAACAAAACTAAACCAAACTGGACTCACCTCAGCAAGCTTAACAACAGCTTCATAATCTATTTCACCATGCTTAGCAATCCCAGCAGCGTGAATCTTCAGAATTTCCATCCTTGATTGTTCATTTGGCAATGGGATTTCTATTTTTCTATCCAATCTACCTGGACGCAGAAGAGCAGGGTCCAGTACGTCAGGCCGGTTTGTTGCCATTATCATTTTAACCTACAACATCCATGCAGACAGAAATTCCGTTATCAACCCAATATTAAAATTTGGTTGACAATCATTTCTAGATATAGAATCAATCACCATATCCAGAAGACAAATTAATCAGAAAAGGTTGATATTTCAATTAAATCTCATATAAATGAAATAAACCTGTACTAGATACACGGAAATTCAAATGTATAAACAAAGTTGACAAAGAGAAAATTCCTGACAAATTTCAGCTCAACTTTACAACTTCGTTGCTGATAAAAAAGTAAGCATTACAACTTCGCTATTCCAGACAGGAAAAATGTCATGGAGTAGTAGCTCAATCTTTTGGATTATAAATGGTCACACAAGAATTTATTTGCTAACATTAACCATCATGTTTGCAACTGCATCTTTGAAGTCTTATACATCAGCAAAAATTATATACCTCAACAATATGAAAAAAATAAAGACCACATGAAAATTAAGAAACTTTGAAATGCAGTCACTCTATAAGCTGACCAATTGTTCACCATCTATTAGCCTTCCCACCAAAATACAAAAGTAGGATAAAGCTCCTCATCTAAAAGCAAATATTATGGTTTTCAAATTAAATTAAATGGGGATTATGAAGAAAGATATACCTTCCCAAGTTGATCAAACCCATCAAGTTGATTTAGCAACTCCATTAGTGTTCTTTGAATCTCACGATCTGCACTTGTTCCCTCACTAAAACGACGACCGCCAATGGCATCGATCTCATCCATAAAAATGATGCAGGGCTTAACAAACAAAGTGGAGATTCAGAATTACATTCTCATTGAATATATAAACAGGAAGGAAGAAACCTTAGAAAAGAATCTACCTGGTGATCACGGGCATACCCAAACATTTCTCGTATCAACCTGGCACTTTCTCCAATGTACTTATCAATTATTGCACTTGAGACAACCTACAAAAGAATGGAACTGTATATTTATACCAAAGGAAACTTCAAAACATAATTGAGTTCAGAACAGAAACAAAAACTGACCTTCAAGAAGTTAGCATCTATATTACTGGCAATTGCTCTAGCTAACAATGTTTTACCGGTACCAGGAGGCCCATAAAGGAGAACACCCTGGAAGATCAGAATTGAGAACTTGTTGATAAAAAAAGCAACATAACTTAACACTAATGGAGGACCGGGACTAAATAGTGCAGTGAAAAGGTAATCAAATCACCTTAGGAGGTTTAATTCCAACTCGAAGAAAGAGTTCAGGATTCATCAGAGGAAGTTCAATTGATTCTCTCAATTCCCTTATCTGATCAGATAAACCACCAACGGCGGAGTAACTAACATTACCAGGATCCTCATGCAACATGCTGTAAACCACTGGATCGACCTGTCAATTTCAGATAAGAAACAAGCAGATGATTTTCAGAAAAGGTACCAAAATTAGACAACCCAACAAGAACATGAACATATGCATCAAATAAACATTACTTCACGTGGAAGGGCTCGCATTATGGTGAGTGTCGTCATATCAAGAACGACTCGCGTGCCGGACGTCAGTTTTTCCTTGTCTACCTTACTGCGGCAGCCAACCACATACCTAGGCCCGCTGCTTGCTTTAACAATCACTGAGATAACAAAAACATACAATAATCATTCACCACTAATCACAAGTTCACAACAACCAACCAAGGAAACAAATAAGACATCTTATCAAGCAGGTAAATGAACTAATTAAGGAAAATGGTTAATGTGACGAAACGAAACGTACGAATCCTACGTGTTGCCATACTTGATTTTTTTCCTTCTCTCTCCTGTAGCATGAAGTGAAACTTGTATCCCATCTTTTTACTGATTGGACAAATTATTTCACTCGTAAAGGTTTCGTTTACCAATAATTCGTGCCAAATAGTATTGCTAACTAATTAAATAGTGAGTATCTATTCCTAGTTCCTACACAAAGTTTACACACTCATACAATTACAGTTAATTTCTCCAAATATACAAACAAATCAATTTTACTTAATTTGATTACATAAATAATAAAAATGAAACATCAACTTCTTGCACATAATCTCAATCTTAAATCTCAATATGTATATTGAATAGCCAGATATGAAAGGATAGAACAATTACAGCGTTCTTTGTCCAGAGGCCTGAGAACTTCGCCAATGATCTGTCCAACGCTCTGAAGAGACTTCAAGTCATCTTCAGTTTTATTGTACTCTTTCTTCGAAGCTCGCAAATTCTCCCTCACTGCAAATTCGCGATTCAAAATGCAAAATCATCACAATCG
This sequence comes from Lotus japonicus, assembly GCF_012489685.1. NCBI lineage: Eukaryota > Viridiplantae > Streptophyta > Magnoliopsida > Fabales > Fabaceae > Lotus > Lotus japonicus. The sequence goes on along the minus strand of NC_080045.1, from coordinate 2,660,965 downwards.
CAACAAAACCCTAGACATTCTGAATACTCAAGAAAAACGAAAACGAGATTGAATTGCAGTAACGAGAGGATAAGAAACGAACCTGATCGTACTCGGGATTCCAATTCCTTGTGTTGAAGGAGCTTCTTCTGGTACGCCGCCGCAGCACTACGGCGTTTTGCGGCGTCTTCAGCGGCAGCGTCTGTCATTGTTGTGAGTTGGTTGCAGAAAACAAATCTGAAGAATAGAACAGTGAGATTGCACTTTGCATTTACATATTCTAATCTAAATAGTTACTTTGTTTCCAAGAAGGGGTGAAATTGAGACCAAAGAAAATAAAAATAAAAATAAAAATAAAGAAAATGAAGAGGAAGAAAATAGAAAAAGAAAGAGCCAAATTCTTAGTTATTTAAATTGAGAGAGAAAAGAAGAGCAAATGGAAAGGAAAATAAAATATTTCAATTGGTGAAAAAATAAAATGAAATGAAATTAATATAAATGTGTCTCAGCAAAGGCAACAGAGGTGCAGGATGGTTTGAACCTCGCTTGGACCTGTGGCTTTAGAAGGGTGAAATGTGAAGTGAATTATGCGGAGGTCATGTCGACGTTGGATGATCAGGATAGCAAGAATTTTGTGCTGCTTTTGAATGACATTGTTGAGCTTCTTCACAGGGATTAGGTGGTTCGTCTCCATCGCGTAAACGTGATTGCAACGCTCCAGTGGATTGCTTGGCCAAGTATGGTGCCCTATCCCTTTCTAAAGGCCTTTAAGTCCTTGAGTCGTCGTTTTTTGAGTTGGAGACAAAGGTATTAGTTGGACAAAGATCGAACTATAACATTGCAGACTTAAAATTAAAAAGACTCTCAAGCGCATGAATAATCGTATAATAAAAGGTCTTGATGATAGCTCTATTGAAGTTTGGGAAATGTGTAGGAGACTGTTCCGTACTAGGGAGATCTGACGTCGGAAACTGACAGAAAGTAAACCCTAGCAGAGTACTAAAAATATCACAAAAGGAATATTCTCATTAAATGTTTTTAAAGGTTAAGTTGTACAAGCTGATGACCTTCCCTTTTATAGAGGGTAAAGTCATGACATGGACTTTTCCTAAATTTGGGCCTGACAATCAGGGCCCAAATCCCTGTACATATAAGACAAATCCAAAGGAATCTTCCAGCTGGCTTGTGGGTCCATCATCTAAGGGAGGGCGAAGAAGCTCGTTGTGTCGCACTTCCCGCCATGGCTATCTTCAATGGTTTATTGTTCATTTTGGGCGGGACATAATCTTCTTTATGTCCCGCCCAGTCCACATGCCCCCAAGACATGAGACTCGAGTAATGAGTCGAAATGTCTTCATCATGTTACCTAGTAGTTCGCCTCTATTGTTTATTCGTTCATCGCCATTTCAGTGTTCATTTATACGACGCCACTTTCGTGCGTCGCCACTTTTGTTGCCGTTTTGTAGATGGGCCGCCATTTGTCATAACCGTCAATCACGTCTTTTCAACTGACGCACGTAATCCTTGTTTTCCGGGATTTCGTCATCATTTGCCATGAATGCGGTTGTGCGTCTCGAGGAGTTACACCTTTTCAGTTCATGCCTTTTCAAATTTCAAATACCACGTCCTTTCACAATCTTTCCCCACTCATTCTCTCTCCTCCTTTTCTCTCTATAAAAACCCCTTTTCACATTTCATTTTTCACTTTCCTGAAACTTTCGTTCTGAAAACTTTTCACCGCAGCGCTCACTTTCTCTTCTTTGAACTCCGGTGAACCTTTCTTACTCCGGCCGTCGTCATTGCGCGGTGCTCCCCCATTGCCGACGTTCTCCTTTCTCAAATCCACAGTTCTTCCCCTGGTTAGTTCTTCCTCTTTCTTGAGACTCTTCGTTTACTTCTTTTTTCTGACTCTGTTCATCTTCTTTCTTCTTTTGACTCTGTTCATCTTCTTTCTTCTTTTGACTCTGTTCATCTTCTTTCTTCTTTTAGTTTGTTTATCTTCTTTCTTCTTTTTATGAAACTGCCTCGCATGTCGTTGCCAAACGCCAGCTTTTCTTCCCTAGAACTTTCTTCGCCCTCTACGGAGGAGGAAGTTGTTGCCCACACCATAATTGAAATTCACTCCTCGCCTTCTACCCACGACGATTCCGGTCCCGCCGGCTCTGTAGATTCAATTCTCTCCTCCAATGGAGAGTTGTCTTCACCTGAATGGCGCTCAAACGCGCATTTAGTTGAAGATAAGTGTCTCTTGCGTTCTATCTGAAGCAGTGTTGGGAGCATTAATTCGCTTCGAATATCTGCCCAAGGGTTCACGAAGATAAACCCCGCCACCTCCAATAATGAAGACCTTCAGTTGAATGTTCTTCCATGTGGCGAGGATGACTGTGTTCTTTTGCGCAAAGAGCCAACCGATGAATCGCCTGATTTCTTTTTTGTTTATGGTTATTTCTTTTTAGACTTGAATATCAAACTTCCCTTCTCACCTTTTATATGTCACGTTCTTTCTTTTCTGAATGTGGCGCCTTGCCAACTCCAGCCCAACGCCTAGGGTTTTATCCGCTGCTTTGAAATTCTTTGTGAACACTTGAGTTTCACTCCAACCTATCCTTTGTTCTTCCTTTTCTATAAGTCAGTCACCACTAAACCTACTTCTTTGAAATGGGTTCCACTTTTAGCCCGTAAGAACATGAGTCGGTTCACCGCCCTTAAAAGCCATTACAAAGTATGGCAGAAAAAATACTTTAAAGTTATGGAGTCGCCCGAAATAAAGAACTTGTTCCGAGATTCCGACAATAACCCTCTCTTCCCTTTTTACTGGAAAAAAAACCCTCGCCGAAAAATATCTGTTTCATACGACGCCTTGGATGAATCTGAACAAGGCGTCGCCGATTACCTCCGCACACTACCAGTAATTTCTGGTCACGACTTGATTGAGGCGTCGAAATCCGGCACTTTAAATCAATTTTTTAGTAAGTTTATAATCTTTGCACGTAACTTGTTTTTCTTTTTGTTCATGTATCTCGTCTAATTGGTGTTTTCCATACAGCTACGATGGGAAAAAGCAAGGTTGACGCGAACCCAATCAAGATGAAGGAATACCTCGCCCAGTCTGCTGCAGCGGCGAAGAAGAGGGCCGCCGAAACTGAGCAAAAGAAGAAGAATGAAGGTACTTCGGGTTCTGACAACGTCAGGGACCCTAAGCGTCAAAAAACTTCAGGTGCTGCTGGTGGTAAGCCTCTCCACCAATCGACTCTCGATCCAAAAAGTCATCCGGCTGAGAAAAAGAAGGGACATGACAATGTCCCGCCCCTCAACAAGATTCAAGCGCGCTAATCAACCGCCCACCAACTCCATTTAACCAAGCTGGCCCTAGCTCAGCCATTGGTGGCGAGGCTCCTCCCCCCTTGCTGAACTTGTCGGATCCTCACTTCAATGGGCTGGAATTCATGACCCGTACTTTTGACAACCGGATTCACAAGGACATTTCCGGTCAAGGCCCCCCCAACATTGCTTCCGTGGCGATCCATCACGCGCTTTCTGCCGCCAGTACTGTGGCGGGAATGGCTCAGTGCGTGAAGGAGTTGATATCGGCCAAGAACCGTTATGAAAAGAAGGCGGCTGATTATAAGATTGCATATGAGCGAGCGAAGGCCGATGCGGAAACCGCCAACAAGAAGCTGAAGGCCGCCGAGGAGAAGTGTGCTAAGTTAGCTGATGACTTGGCTGCTTCTGACTTGCTCCTTCAGAAGACCAAGTCCCTAAAGGAAACCATCAACGACAAACACACTGCTGTTCAGGCCAAGTGTCAAAATCTGGAAAAGAAGTACGAACGCCTAAGTGCTTCCATCTTGGGGCGTGCTTCTCTCCAGTTTGCTCAAGGCTTTCTGGCGGCCAAAGAGCAAATTAGTGTGGTTGAGCCAGGCTTTGATCTTTCCCGTATTGGGTGGCTGAATGAGATCAAGGATGGTCAAGTAGTTGGTGATGATGACATTAGCCTCGACCTCCTTCCCCAATTCGATGATGAAAGTGAGCCTGAAGAAGATGGCGAGGATGGGAATGAGCAGCACAAGAACGAGGATCACGAGAAGGAAGACCCTCAAGCTGGGACAAGCCAGGGCAACAACGCCAACAATGAGAATCTGGCTTGAATTTGTAATTTGTTTTTATTTTGTTGAGTCATCTTTTATCTTTGGGGTCTTGCCCCTTTTGTCTTTTTTCATTCCAAATTATGTACGGGCGTCGCCCCTTTTTCTTGCTTTTAATGAAGACCGTTTTAAATTTTGTTGTTACCTTGAGTTGTTATCAATTATTGTTATTACTTAGGTCTATATACCTTAGTCGATTTTTCGACGAGGCTTGGTTTCTAGTGGCCACTAGAATTGCCAAGGCTTGCAATATTGGATGGCGATACTTTCTTATTCCGAAAGGTTTATTCGCGGTATTATATACCTTGATACGATTTATTTTGCATAAACTCGTAATATAAATTAAAAAATGAAAAAGCAACTTTTGTTGAAATAATCTTCATTTCTCTTTCATACATGAGAACAATTGTCTCCATTCTTTTTACATGCCGCCTCATTAAAAACCTCTCCAAAGAAAGGAAAAAAGAGTGCGGCTTCATTCACCTTTGGTTGTTTCTCTTAACTAAAATACTGCTTTAGATGAGAGGCGTTCCATGTTCGTGGAACCTTTTGGCCATTTAGTTGTTCCAACTTATAAGCTCCTCCTCCAACATCGCCTATAATCCTGTAAGGCCCGCCCCAGTTGGGTGAAAGTTTGTTGTGTTTATCGGGTATTGTGTTTTTTCGGAGCACTAAGTCTCCTACCCTCATTTTTCTTGGCACTACTTTCGTTGAGAATTTTCTTGCAACCTTCACTTTTCCCGCCTCATTCCTTATGTGAGCCTCACGTTGTTCCTCGGGCAGCATGACTAGATTTGCTATCAAATTTTCCCCGTTGTCATTCTCATTAAACCGAGCCACTCGCCAATTTTGGTTTTCAATTTCCACTGGGAGCATGGCGTCGGTCCCATAAGTTAAACGATACGGGGTTTCCTTTGTGCTTGTCTGTTCAGTGGTGTTGTATGCCCAAAGAACGCCTGGTAGTTCCTCCGCCCAAAGCCCTTTTGCTTCATCCAGTTTCTTCTTTAAACCTTTCAGGATAACCTTGTTAGCCGATTCAGCCTGCCCATTGGTTTGTGGATGTTCTACAGAGGCAAATCGCATCTCGATTCCCATTTCTGTACAAAATTCCCGGGTAACACTACTTGTGAATTGTGTTCCGTTATCCATTACTAATGCCATGGGGACCCCAAATCTACAAACAATCCTTCGCCATAAGAAGCTCCTGACCTTGGCGGCCGTGATTGTTGCCACTGCCTCAGCTTCTATCCACTTAGTGAAGTAATCAACCGCCACGATGATATATTTCATTTGTGCCTTCGCTACTGGGAATGGTCCCAAAATGTCTACCCCCCACATAGCAAATGGCCAAGGCGCCATCATGGTTGTTAACTCTTCTGGCGGAGCCTTGTGCAAGTCAGAGAAGACTTGGCATTTTTCACATTTCTTAACATACTCAAGACAGTCCTTCTTCATTGTCGGCCAATAAAATCCAGCTCTCACAATTTTCACCGCCAAGGATTTCCCGCCTATATGGCTTGAACAAACACCTTCATGGACTTCCGCCATTATTCCATGGGCGTTCTTGGTGTCAACGCATTTGAGCATAGGAGACATAATTCCCCGCCGATACAACTCACCATCCACCACTGTGTAAAAACTGGCTTCCCTTCGTTTCGCTCTTGTGTTCACATCGTCATCCTTTGGAGGGTTTTCTAGGAAGATTTTGATTGACTCCATCCAAGAAGGCTCGCCTTCAATTACTGAATTGACTGCTTTCAACTTTATTTCTACCAAATCAATGCTCGGGCGAGGCAGGGTTTCCTGAATGACTGTTTGGTAATTGCCCAATCTCCCTGTGCTCGCCAATTTTGCTAACACATCGGCCCTCTCATTTTGGCCCCTCGGGACATGTTCTATCTTAATTTCTTTGACCTCCATCATCAATCTGTGTACCACTTCCAAGTATTTGGAAAGTTGCGGATCCTTTACTTGGTACTCGCCTTTCACCTGTTTAACCACTAACTGCGAATCTCCCTTGATAAATAACTTTTGTACCCCCAGCTCAATGGCTAGCCTTAAGCCGGCAATCAAAGCCTCATACTCAGATTGATTGTTGCTCGCCTTGAACTCGAACTTTAGAGACTGTTCAATGATCATTTTGTCTGGACTTTCAATTGTTATCCCAGCCCCACTTCCAGTCTTATTAGAGGATCCATCCACAGATAGGACCCATTCTCCTCGAGTCTTCTCGCCTTCCGTGGGTGTTAATTCCGCCACGAAGTCGATCAAACTTTGAACTGTGACTTGGCCCCTTGGCTCATATTGTATATCATATTCTGACAATTCCACTGACCAGCTAACCAATCGTCCTGACAAATCGGGCTTCTGAAGTACTTGTCTTAAGGGAACATCAGTTTTAACTTTAACTTGGAAACTTTGGAAATAAGGCCTAAGGCGCCTCGCAGTTTTCAAAATCGCCAATGCAGCCTTTTCAATTTTTTGGTACCGCAAATCTGCCCCCTGTAAAGTATGGCTCACGAAATATATAACTTTCTGCTTTTTTTCGCCCTCTTCTTGGAGCAACACTGTACTCACCGCCTTGTCAGTAACTGCTAGATAGAGCACTAATGGAAAGCCTGGTGTTGGCTTGGAAAGTACTGGCAATGTGGCCAATGATTCCTTTAATTTGGTAAAAGCTTGTTCGCATTCCTCTGTCCACTGAAACTTTGAATTCTTTTTTAAGCATGTGAAGAATGGGGCCGCTTTGTCACCCGCTATTGGCAAGAAACGTGACAAGGCGGCCATTCGTCCTGTCAAACGCTGAACTTCTTTGACACTTGTTGGGCTTTTCATCTCTAAGATCGCCCTTCCCTTATCAGGATTCACTTCTATTCCTCTCGATGTCAACATGAATCCCAAGAACTTTCCTCCCTGGATCCCAAAAGAACACTTCTCAGGATTCAACTTCATTTGATATGTTCTTAATTGAGTAAACGCTTCCTTAAGATCGCCGCCATGATCACTGGCCCTGGCGGACTTTACGATCATGTCGTCCACATATACCTCCATATTCCTGCCCACTTGTTTTGAAAAGATTTTATCCATGAGCCGTTGGTACGTAGCTCCTGCATTCTTCAATCCAAAAGGCATTGCCTTGTAACAGTAATTCGCCTGATTGGTCATAAATGTTGTACTCTCTTCATCCGATGGATGCATCATGATTTGATTGTAGCCCGAATAAGCATCCATGAGACTTAAAAGTTCATTCCCCGACGCTCCATCCACAAGCTTATCGACATTGGGAAGTGGATATGAATCTTTAGGACACTTTGTTCAAGCTTGTGTAGTCCGTGCACATTCGCCACTTCCCATTGGATTTCTTGACCATCACAACGTTGGCGAGCCATGTCGGGTACTGCACCTCACGGATGAAGCGGGCCTTGATTAGTTTCTCGGTCTCTAATTGTACTGCCTTATTCTTTTCATCACTCATTCTCCGCCTTGGCTGGATGACTGGGGTCGCCCCTGGTCGAATAGCCAATTTGTGAGTGATCACATTGGGGTCAATCCCTGGTACATCATTGATGGTCCATGCAAAGAGATCCAAATTATCACCCAGCAGGGTGATCAACCTTTCCTCTTGCTCCTTTGTCAAACTGCTGCCAATCTTTAAAATTTTATCCTTAATTTGCACTTGCTTGGTTTCTTCCAGAGGTTGTGGGCGGAAATCATCAGCATCGTCTCTTGGATCCAAACTGAACCCCTCTTGCGGAAAGATTTCTGTGATTCTGTGACTTTCTTTGGCGGCCTTACGCCCATAAAGCGCCACACTTCTTAGATAACATTCTCTTGCTGCATTTTGGTCCACATGTAATACCCCAACCTTTCCATTGCAGGCTGGATATTTAACAGTCAAATGAGCTGTCGAAATGACCGCACATAGCTTGTTGAGGGTGTCACGTCCCAAGAGTACATTGTAGTTGGCTCTGCACGCCAGGACTAAGTACTTCACTTGAAATTTCTTTACAAACTCTCCTTCGCCAAAAGCAGTTGGTATTTCCACATATCCTCGAACAGTGACACGGTCCCCTGTAAACCCTACCAAGGTTCCTTTATACGGCCTCAAGTCTGACTCTTTTAGCCCCAGGCGATCAAAGGCATCTCCATAAATGATATCCGCCGAAGACCCCTGGTCTAAAAATACTTTCTTCGTGACATAATTGTTAACCCTGATTGTTACCACAATTGGGTCGTTGTCATGGGGAATCACGTGCGCAAAATCCTGAGGAGTGAATATGATAGGGGAGTGATTCACCCAACACTCGCTTTCGCTTGCCTCATGTACTGAGTGTACTGCCGCCACATAGCGCTTTCTAGCCTTACTTGAAATTGCACCCCCGCCAAATCCTCCTGCAATAGATGAACATTCCCCAACAGGATCGCCCAACTCCTCCACTATCTCCTTGCCTTTGCCTTTGTCTCCTTGGGTGATCCTAGCGACTTCTGGCGTTGCTGTGTCTTTAACGAAGTTTGCCAGATGACCAGCCTTAATCAATCGATCAATTTCCCGCCTCAAATTCCAACAATTATCCGTCGTATGCCCCAACGCTTTGTGGTACTCGCACCACCTATTGGTATCTACATTAGCTGGCGGTCGCCGCGGTGGTGGCGGGTACTGCACAACATTTGTCTGCCCAACGGCCCTTAAAATGGTGCTTAAGGGCGCATTTAACTTTGTAAGTGGAACTGGAGCTGGCGTAGTACCATGCTGACCAGTTGTGGCTGCAGCGGGACCTTGAGAATTACGGTGCCATGTATTTTGAAATCCTGGTTTGGAGTTTTGATATGGTCCCGGTCTTGGTACACGGGGGGTTTGTGCTACCCTGGTTTCCTTCCCTGCCTTAGGTTTATCCTGCGAAACCCCGCCGGAATGGGCTTGCTTGCGTCCTTCCTCTCTTTCTTGTTTTTTCTGATCATCCTGCTCAATTAATATGAATTCCTGAACACGAGCACGAAGGTCCATCATGTCTTTTGCTGGTCGCCTCGTCAAGTCCCGATTCAAGTCACCCGCACGAAGACCATTTTTGAAAGACGCCAAGCAAACATCCGGATTGTCCTCCTCCAGTTGAACCGCCATTTTACTAAATCGCGCCATGTAACTCTTGAGCTTCTCCCCTGGCTGTTGATGTATGCTGATAAGATCAAACATGGTTGCCTTGGTAGTTTTATTGGCGGAGAATTGAGTTAAAAACTTTGTGGACAAATCAGTAAAATTGTCAATGGAGAAGGGCGGTTGACGGATGAACCATTGCATCGCCATCCCTTTGAATGTTGATGGTAACAACCTACACTTCACCTCATCTGTTGCTCCTCCAATAACCATTTTCGTGTTAAAATAACGCAAGTGTTCCATAGGGTCTGAGTCGCCTGAAAAGGCGTCTAATGCCATCGTTTGCAGATGTTTTGGTATGCCCACCCGTGTGATGGCGGGAACAAAAGGCTGGAATTCAACAACGTCTTCGGCCTCGAGCCGTTGTTCTTGCTTATAGTCTTGTCGTTGAGTTAAGTACTGTACCTGGGCTTGCAACTGCTCGTTCTGGCTTTGTACTTTTTGCAAAGTGTCCAACATTTGTTGCAAGGCCGCCGGAGTGATTCCCGTCACCACCTCTGGCACTTTTCTCGGAACGCTGGTTTTGAGGTCATCCAGATTTACGTACTCAGGCGGCGCTGATCGTCGCCTGACTCCTGGATCTGATCTAGCTATCAGATCTGAAGGTCTTCCTGGAGCTGCATTCACCAACGAGACCGGTGACTGCGCCACCGAGTGAACCCCCGCCGAAGAAGCCTCTTGCTCCGGCTCTTGAGGTACTTCGCGGTTGTTGTACCGTCCACCGCCGCGGCCGCCGTGACGACCACCCCTCCGGCGATGATCGCGGCGGCCCACACCACACGAACGAGTTTCCATGGATCTTAAAACGCACCTTCTATGTCAAGTAGTAGATCAAAGTAAGACCCACAGACGGCGCCAATGTTCCGTACTAGGGAGATCTGACGTCGGAAACTGACAGAAAGTAAACCCTAGCAGAGTACTAAAAATATCACAAAAGGAATATTCTCATTAAATGTTTTTAAAGGTTAAGTTGTACAAGCTGATGACCTTCCCTTTTATAGAGGGTAAAGTCATGACATGGACTTTTCCTAAATTTGGGCCTGACAATCAGGGCCCAAATCCCTGTACATATAAGACAAATCCAAAGGAATCTTCCAGCTGGCTTGTGGGTCCATCATCTAAGGGAGGGCGAAGAAGCTCGTTGTGTCGCACTTCCCGCCATGGCTATCTTCAATGGTTTATTGTTCATTTTGGGCGGGACATAATCTTCTTTATGTCTCGCCCAGTCCAGAGACTAAGGTATTAGTTGGCTTGATTGTTCAATGAGATTTTGAAATCTAGACAAATCCTAGATACGTGGAGGAGAAGTACTTTGGTTCTTGTAAAGAGACTGATAGTAGTGAAGTAATTGTAGAGAGACCTATTTAAATTTACATACAATGTACTGTAGTGTATTAGCAAGGTTACCTTATGATGCAATCACAATTGGAAACTGATAGTAGTGAAGTAATTGTTTTTCAAAGTGATTCTAAATAAAAAAATTAATGCATTCCATAACCGATTATTGTGAAATTAACTAATCTTTCACCTCACAATCTGCGCAATAGAAATATACTTATTAAATTTAAAATAAGCCATCATATTTCGGTTAATTAGTCAAACGAACTCATCATCTTTTGTAGGAGTTGCATTCATCTGTTGAACTTAAAAGCTGATACCCTTCTTTTTCTTTTTGCCTATTTATGCAGGTATACAAATTTCTTAATTATGTAGTTTTCTTTCTGGCAGTACACATTAGCATCTAATATCGCAGCAAATTGAATATAAGATGCCAACAAGATATTTGTCCAGATGGTAGGCAAACTAGAATCCGGATAAGGGTGATAACATAAATTCAAACTCAATAAAAGTCATATGTTGAGACGGACTGCCACAGTTTCCCAACAAATATACAGTAGTAAAAAGAAATTGATTATAAGACAATATATAAGTTGAGTTTAAAGGGGAGGATAACGTAGGAGTTAACATTACTTGAATTGGAAGAGAAATGTATGATGGTGAGAAATTGCACATCTGCCATCAATATCACCCAAAAGTGACTAAACTACAAGCTTGCAGGACTATGGCTATCCTATTTATTCTGTTGATGAAGTACCATAAAATCATCGATGGCTTTTAGCCTGCTAGACTTACATTTCAAAATAGTGGAGAGGAGAGTTACTTGATATCAGGGTCTTTGAATGCTCTTCATTTGGGGTGAATAATTTAACATAATGCTAAGTTCTGTGAATCATGTCTTCATACAAGGTGTAATACTTGGCTTGGTCATTGCATGTGGAAGATTTTGCTTGCATCTACTTGAGTCAATCTATTATCCATCACAGACAGGAAGATGAAACTTTTAACCTGACCTGTAGAAAAGAGTTTCGATTTTGTAGTTGGATGGAACTGCCAATCTGTACCAAGAAGATGCTGCAACTGTCCATCATGTCACGAGGAGTCCATAACAAGGAAAGCTATCATATCAGAACCCAGGAGAGGATCCATTCGTCTTGTCACTGGAGAGGATCCGGTCCCTTACAACAGTATACATAGACCAATTTCTCATTCACTCTCACCAATCCATTCTCCTTTCCCTGTAGAATTAGTTTACAGCTTTAAAACAGTATGC